>NW_027495074.1:0-222498 GCF_021521415.1 Bidens hawaiensis | reverse complement strand
ATTGAACACAATAATTTCGTCTTTCTCCTGACTTATTAATTGTGCTTTCAACCATTTCTTCAATTATTTCACCGGCAACTGTTTTGGCATCATATACATTTTCAAATGCTTTGATAATATTTTCAAGATTTTTCTCCAAATTTTCTTTTGCTGTATTTTCTTTTTCTTCATCATTCTTTAATTTCAACAAAGATTCTAGAACTTCTTGAGGGATCTACTCCTCATTTTCTTAATCAGCTTCCTCTCTTAGTTTTTCTCAATATCAGTTTGTTCCAAAATAAATCTTTGTTCATCCAATTATTATTAGGGTCAGTCACCGTGACATTTGTCAGTTTTTCGTATTTGTATTTGTATTTGTATTCGTTGAACCGAACCGTTTTGTCATTTCAATGTATATATTTTTTATAGTTATCAATTTATATCATTTCCAATGATCTAAAATTCGTTTATGTTCACTTTCTATTCGTATTGTTCGATTAACGAATCTATGAGCCATAAAAGTTCATAAAATAATCAAGTTCAAACTATATGGGACGTATACAATTCAAAGATATTAAAGTATATTATGTTTTTAATCTAGTTATATATATTTACAAATTCCAAGGTTCATTGTGTAAATAAGGTTTAAAGTCAATTGATATATATTTATAAAGTCTAGGGTTTAAAGTGTAAATATGATTTAAATTATAATATAATAATAATACACATCCCCCCTCCCGTCGTCCCCCTCCCCCTCACGTTTTTCTGGTACACCGGCCGGAATTCCGGCGACATTTAAAACCCACGTTTACGCTTCGTTTACCTATTAAATCATCTTAAAAGACTTCTCCTCTAATACCAAAAAATAATATACAATTAATTTTGCTATTAACAACCTAATTAACACCCTTTTAATCACCCAACCATCGGGTTATAATCAAAACCTTAATAACACGAATAAACACCAAATTGAGACTATAAATAGGACGATAATCTTCGTCTAAACTTGCTAAAAACATTAGATTATACAAACAAACACCCTTTAACCTTGAAATCATTCATCAAAGTTTAATTCCGGCCAAGTTCCGTTTACCCTCATTCCGGCACCAAATCAAGTAAGTAAAATATGTATTCGTATTGTTTTTGGCCGTTTAACAAAACCCCTAACGTAAATCAAGCAAACATGGAAAGGATTAGGAGAATTAAATCTGGGGTTTGTTAAGAAGATGAACTTGAAGGTTATTACATATATGTTTTTGTTTATGATAATATAACACAAAACAGGTTTGGTCTAGTGGTTAGTTTAGTTTAGTATGGTCATAAGGACCCCGGCTTCAAACACAGATTTGAGCACTTTTATTGTATAATTTTTTTAAAAGCTTTGTTTTATTTATTACAAACTAAATATATTTTTATAAATTATTACAAATCAAATAAAATTATCTTTAAGTTAAATAAAAAAATTTTAGATTATTTTGGCATTTTTAACCTAAAACCTTTGCAAACCTGAAACGTTCGTTAAAACTTGTAAAATAAATATATATTATCGTGTAACTTTATAAATTCTAAATCGACAAACGTTGATACTTTAATATATGGTAATGATAGAATCCCGTAAATATTAATATTATTATCATAAGTAATATTATAATAATAAGCCGTTAAAATTCGTTGGACTTAAATATTTTTATACCTTAAAAATGTGTAAAGTATATATATAAATAATAACAAATGAACCTTAAAACCGACATGTTATTTCCATTAGTTAGTTAGTAATTCTCATGTTCTTATTATTTTAGCTCGTGAGATTCAAACTTTTGATTTCATATAACGCACTCCTCGTTTCCTTTCCAAGTTGACCTTTCAATTTCAAAGGTGAGTTTCTCACACCCTCTTTTTACTCTTTTATTACTTTTGGGGGTAACATATATGTATCCTACAAAACCCAATTACTTAATGATTTTGTTTACAAAATAGAATTCGTTACATGGACTTGTGTGTTTACTTGTTACTTGCTCAAAATTACTTGCTCATGGATTACTTCAATATAGTATGATCATGCACCCCCCCTTTGCACTAAAAACCTTGTTGTTATGAGTGGAAAAATGCCTCATTATCCGAGTACGTTGGTGCACAATACCAATTGGAAATGACCTTATTTGCTTTTCACGAGTTTTCATGGGATTTTATGTTTTTTTATGTGTTATATAAAAACTGTGTGAACTCACCAACTATTAAGTTAGTTGACATTATTTATACATATGTTACAGGTATGCCTATTAGAAGGATGAAACAAGAGAAGATACTAGACATAGGGTTTTTAATAAAGTGTTTTACGTGTTTCATTTCCTTGTGATTTATTATTTGCTGAAGAACTTTTTATTTTAATCATCAATGAAATAATGATAATATTGTCACTTAATAGTGTCACATGTGTTTTAAACAATTCGTACGTCACACCCGGGTGTATTCCGCTTTAGCCGGGGTGTTACAGTCACCCTAATTTTCACAGATATTCTTAGGATCTGCCACCATTCAAAACCATACAACCATACATGCATTATCTAATATATGTATCTATATACATATCTTTAACCTTTCTACATTCATACAACATTTACATAACATACACTTGCTAGTTAAAGTAAGTGTATCTACATATCAGGTCGAGTATGAACACAGTCCCGAAAACAAAAACAGAGAAAGGGGCTAGAAACTCACCTGCACCCTGTTTCTTGCTAAGATGATAGTAACACCTCTCTTCAGCTGGGCACAACTAACTATTTACCAAGTATTAGGTATTAATTGACCACGTTTCTATTTAAAACAAACAACCTAAGTTAGTGAACTAATTTAACTTAGTCAATGGCGTTACTGTTCCTTTGAATCACATATCCCTTCAGATCGAAATCGCTTACCCCTTCGGTGGTAATCAGATACCCCTTTGGAATCACAATTGCATGCCCCTTCGGGTCGCAATCACAAACCTTTTTGGAATCACAATTTCATACCCCTTAGGGTCGCAATCGCATACTCCTTCAGAATCGTAATTGCATACCCCTTCTGGTTGCAATCGCATACCCCTATGGATTTGAGTAAAGCTTATTTTTTTCCATATAAATCTTTTTCTTCAACAAAGTCAAATTCTTATTGGTTCCTTATAACCCGATTCACTGTTCTATCAAGTTTTTTCCATATAAATCTTTATTACCCATCCTTTTCAAGGATCTAACCTTACCCGTTTGAAACGAAACAAAATGTATAACTCGTTTTTAATAAATTTTGTATTTTCCTACTTGTTATAACCCGATCTAACATTTTACAAAACTTACATGGCTACCCGACATTAAATTCATAACTTTTTAGGTAAAACATACCTTTTGTGAACCAGTTTTAGATCAATTCTTGACCAACACTTGATCTTGATATGCTTCTTATTATCCTAGGTGACTGGAAACGAAAATCTACCCTTGGTTCAACTCGGATATGGAACTGAGAATAAGAAGAGTTTTGTGTGTGCTTTGAGTGTGTAGAGACAATGATGAAAATGAGGAGTTTAGGGTTTATGGAAGGTTTAAAGAGTTTAAATTCTCCAAGCTAATTGACCTTAAGCCTAATTGCACCCTATGTCCATAATAAATTTTAAGTTCATCTTTACTCTAAACCCAATACTCATTTATTATTATTATTATTATTTTATTTAATCGTAATTAAATAATTTCACACAATTAAACAATAAAGTTTCCTTTATTTATTATTTTCCAAACTCGGATGTTACAACTATGATGCTTGGGTGTTATTCCATTCATTCTAATACTTCTTACATTGGACGTTGCTATTTATTTATTTTTCTTTCTTTCTTTCTTAATATTCTTGAAACAATATTTGTACTTTTATTATTGTATTAACGTTGTTGTTACTACTACTACTACCACTACCACAGCCACCACCACCGCCACTACAGCCGCCGTGCCGCCACTAAGATTATTAATATTAACCAAAAATCCAAACTTTGTTAGATTAAAATTCGGATCTTTTATCGTGGTTTACGAAACCCGATTTAGCTAGACCTTAAAAAAAACCCCAACGAACTAAACATGAACGTGCAAGTTTTTCCATTTAATACATACCTAGAAATATGACCTCAAACCGGACCAATTCTTGAATGTTTTGTTGGGTTATATTTTTTGGTTTATGCTTTGTAATAGCGTTTACGGTTTGTTTAGTGATAGCCTATATATGCATAAGTGGGATTGATGGGTTTTTTGGCTAAGATTGGGCTTGGTCTATGTGGCTTGTACTACCCTATATAAGCAGGTGCTTATTATTGTTTAGGGTTAGACAACACAAGTATCATCTTTTGTAATCGGTTTCTTGGTAAAGGGACTTAAGTAACCGACATAATTATGTGTTCTTTGAAGACTATTATTATGTCCATTGTTTTTTTTTCATCTTATTCTTCAGTTACCACTTTGTTAGTTTCCGCATAATAAAGTGTTAACTTGCTATTGTATTGAAAGATCATGACTCGGGACTTACAATTGGTATCAGAGCTTATAAACATATTATATGCTTGGTTTGATATCAAGGATTCAAGGAATCTTGTTTTTGAAGGCGGGATAGTGTGTTGCAGCTGCTGATCATTTAAAATCTTGAAGAACAACTTCATCGTGTTGATTAGGTTGAATTTGGAAAGGATCGGGATAAAGATCTTGTTAAACCTTGAAAGATATCAAAATTCCTTACAATTTGGAATTTCGATTGATGATGATGATAGAGCCTTATCTACTCCTACTATAGTCCTGGCTCCTGACATTGCCCTAGGTTTTTAGAAATCAAATCAGCCAAGGCTCTATGGGAGGCTCTCATTGATGTGCTTGAGGGAAATGAAGATATGCAGCAAAGTAAGAAGGATTTGATGCGTCAGGAGTTCAATATGTTTAATCACATTCTAGGTGAATCTATTCATGCACAACTCCAAAGGCTCACCAAGCTTGTAACATGATTGATTTCGGAAAGAAATGAGATAACTCTATTGGAAGTTAACAAGAAGCTAGTGAACTCACTTCCTCAAAGCTGGGCTATAAATGTTGCTATGATTAAGAAGACTAAGGATCTGGATAGGATGACCATAAATGAGATGAAGGCTGTGATTAATATGTGTGAAATGGATGACAAGAAACGTGCTATTAATCATGCTAGCTCCTACAATATTGTTGGTTTGAATTCATCCACCAACAATGCGTTTTCAGCTCAGGATGGGTTTGCTATGTTACATTGAACCAGTCCACTACCGCAGCTTATCACTAAAGCACACCTTCCAAACCTCTCCAAGGAACATGGTTTCTGCCTCATTAAGCTCCAATGTCAAGCTTATTCCTTAGATTCCCACCATTTCGAAGGAAATTAAGGAGAACATTTCCTTAATGGAAAGTTTCATGAATTGCTATAACGCCTTTCTTTCCGGTGATGTAGTTCCACCGGTTATGTTTGTTGAACCGAATCAAATCCATGCTGAAGATGTCAAAGAAATTGACATCTCATGGCAAATGGCTATGGCGATGTTCATGGCAAAGAACTTCACAAAGAAGACGGGCATAAACAATCGGCCTTTACAAATGAAATGAAAGTGGGGTTTGATAAGGGAAAAATTAGGTGCTATAGCTGGCATATGCCGGGTCACTTTTCTCATGATTGCACCAACCTAGCTAAGGAAGGAATCTGATAATGAGAGGTCACTTATTCCAATTGGATAGACAGGAGCAGCTGGGTCTAACACTGAGAAAGTTATGGTGACTCAATAGTTTGGATGGGAGAAGCAGATGAAAGCATTGAACCTCGGAGAATTGTTGGCTAAATTGGCTCAAGTTGATGCAAGAAGAGTACAAAACTGAAGAGAAGGTGAAAGAGCTTCAGCTCGCCTTTATAGTATATTCCACACCTATCTCCAACCAGGTATATTCTAAACTATGTTATGAAGCATGCATTGATAAAGTTGATATCTACTCAGGTAAATGGAATATATTCAATGTGCTAATAATACCTTTCAGGCTAAATAAAAATAAAATAAACAGAAAATAGATGCCCAAAAAGGGGATATTGCCAAACTTCAAGAAGATCTAAGTAGGAAAGGTAGAATTTTTCTTGATGCCAAAAATAAAATAGTCAAATTAACCAATGAACTGAACGCATCAAACTTATAAACTGCCAAAATCAATATTAAATTTCATAAAATTGAATTTAAAATTATAATATTTGACGTATCTAGGAAGTGGTTGAGAACATAACTGAGCATCGACTTTAATACAAAGACAATAAGGGCATGGGTCTCGAGTTTAATCAAGTTCCCCCTCCAATCAATAATAATTATTCTTATCTTCCAGTAACTAAAGAGGACGAGGAGAGGGAACAACATTTACAGTAAGATACGAAATAAGAAAATGAGACTATGGGAAAAGGGCTCAGTTAAACCCATTGAGCCTGTTTTTAGAAACAAAAAATGATACCAATTCCTCTACTTCAATTGTAGAAGAAGTAATAATCAAAGATTGGCTAGAGGATGAGTAAGATTAAGCTGTTGTGAATAATTCAAAAATTAATATTGATTTATTTTTTGGTCGTGTTAAAACTGATGTTTGTGTGGGCTCTATTTTAAAAGCGAAAACTGTGTGCTTGAACCTTCTATTTTTGCTATTAATAATAATTTGGTAAATGTTAATGTTGTTAAACCAACTAAAATTGGTAAATGTGAGGCACCAAAAATTGTGAAAGAAGGTACTTATTGTACTTGTTCTTGTGGTAGTGCTATTAAAACTGAACATGTTAACAGAAAATCCACAAGTCACCACAAATCATCAAGAACGGGAGTTGTCCATAATGTCTTTCGTGTCAAGAAGCAAACTTGCTATAATTGTGGAATTCAAGGTCACATCGCTAGAAATTGCCCATATCGTCCATATGTTCCTTATTATGGAAGAGGACAAAGGCGTATGCCTGAGTACGGGTTTCAAAATCAATTTAATAGAAAACCTGCCATGAAAAACTCCTCAAAGGGTGATGTGAACGCCTAAAAATTTGCCTGTCAGGAGCTTAAATGAAATAAGCTAGTTGTGGCAAATAAACCTGAGAAGAGGAAAGATTGGCCCAAAAGCGAATCCTCATTTGAAATCGGCCAGGGACCAAATCTAAATCCATGTAAGTTCCTAAGGCCAAAGTCAAGCAACCTATATGTGTTAGTCACAAAGTTATTAAACTTGACTATAGATGGTTTCCCAAATCTGCCAAGGATCAGTCATCCAAAATTCGTTGTAAAACTACGTGTAAAATATTTGATAACAGGGAAGACATGATATGGCAACACGTGTCATGTGTAGACAAGTAATGCTTACTAGTGTCAAAACGGACTGGATACCTAAAACTAACTAATCCTGCATATTGTGAAGGAATATGGAAGAATATCATCAGATGGTGGTGGTATGTTGATACTGTTTGTTCTAGGCATATGACTTGAGACATCCCTCAATTTCATTACATTCAAACTATTAATGGAGGGTATGTGTCCTTTGCGGGAGGAGAACGAGGAAAGATCACTCAGAAGGGTACCATACGTAATGGTGTTTTACAGTTTGAAAATGTGAATTATGTTCTTGAGTTGAAAGATAGTTTGTTGAGTGTTTCTCAAATTTGTGATACAGGTTTTTTAACTCATTTTACAAATAAAGGATGACTTATTTTAAAACCGAGCATTGTCATACCAGATGACTTCATATGGGTTCTTGTTCGATCACAAAGAAAAGATAATGCATACGTGATCGACATGAATCAAAATGTTCCTAAAGAAATTGCTTGCCTGTTTTCAAAAGTGTTGGAAGATAATGCCATGCTTTGGCATCGCCTCCCAGGTCATGCCAATATTAAAAACTTAAATCGTCTTTCTAAGATCACCATTGTGTGAGTCTTGCCAATCAGGGATTTTATGACTATTGAGAAATGTGTTGCTTGTGCTAAAGGAAAACATCACCGTGAACCTCACAAACCTAAACTTATTAACACTATTGAATCTTTGCTTCAACTACTTCACATGGACTTATTTGGTCCGGTCAATGTGCTTAGCAATTTTCGTAATTCGTACTGTTTGGTTGTTACTAATGACTACTCATGTTACACTTGGGTTTTCTTTTTGTTTAACAAGAGTGAGAATGCAGAACTAATCAAAATATTCATAGTGTTGATGGAAAATCAGATAAATTTGAGAGTGAAGGGCATATGGTGTGACAATGGTACAAAATTCAAGAACGTTGTTTTAAATCATTTCTGTGCTGAAAAGGGGGTCCAACGACAATACAGTGTTGCTCGAACACCATAGCCAAATGGATTGGCTGAAAGGAGAAATCACACAATAATTGAAGCTTCTCATACGATGTTGTGTGACTCAAAATTTCCCTCCTTCTTATGGGCCTAAGCAATCAATACCATTTACTATATGCAGAACAGGGTACTCATAAACAAGTATCATATGAAGACACCCTATGAGTTGCTTTATGGGCATAAACCGATAGTTTCTCACTTTCGAGAATTCATAAGTCTGCGCACTCTTCTGCACTTGGAGGCAACCCCAAAGTTTGTTTCAAAGGCTAATGATTGCTATTTTGTTAGATACGCTAGACATACCGCTTACCAAGTTTACAACAAGGTCACAAAATAGATTGTGGAATCTTATGACATGCGATGGCTAAAGGAAAACGAGACAAATGCAAGAGTCATCCCTGACTAGTAGTTCAATTATAATGAATTTTTTAAACCATTTAATGTGTTTTCAGATGTCGTTGTAGGTCCATCAGATGGTATTGATGATGAGATGAGGTTATTGTTACCATTGCTGCAATAAACAAACCAACGGTGCTAAAGACTGATCCATCGGAGATGTATGATGAAGCATGTTAGGTCGAAGATTTGACAATAAAATACATAAGAGAGATTGGAATCTTCTCAAAACTCTCTGAAAATGGCTAAGTATGGATACGGAGTATACTTAGGCCTCCGAGCAAGCTTTTACTTATCCTAGCAAGGTATTTTGCCTTTCGGGGTAAGTTTACCTTCAAGAATTCCTCTTAAGTGCTAATCCGAGCACGGTTCACTTTGTCTAGCAAGGTTGTTCTTCAAGTCAAGCATGGTTTTTTCCTAGCAAACCCTTGGCTAAACCAAACTAAAGAAACCAAGTACTTTGAAAGATATAGCAAGGTTTATTATTAATAAACAGTGGTCCCAACAAGCTTGAAGAAAGTTGATAAGGAAATATCATAAGGACTTATTCTAGCAAGGTTCAACTCAGAGCAAGCTACATTGCTACCGGCACAATCTACAGTGTTACCAAAACACTTTGGTTTGTTTAATAAGTTAAAGTTAACAAAGAGTTGAAGGGATTCCTGAAGAACAAGTTTACTCGTAGGATCATATCGAGCAAAGTTTGCTATGGTCAAAAGGATTGAAGTCTACTAGGTGAATATTTTCATAGGAAAATATTCTAACTGAAGACTACCCGGAGAACTATTCCCCAGCACACTTTGGTTACCAGGTCTGCTCTATGAAGACAAAAGCTGCAAAGCTTACCCGAAGACCTTTTTTACACTTAGAATCTTTTTGTAATATGTTTATGACTATGTCTCAATGATTAGGGTTTCTAGAAGGAATGACAGTTGTAAGGGCAGGCCTATAAAAGGAATAACTTAGGGCACGCCTTAAAAAGAGAGAGACGGAAAAAAACCTGAGACACCTGATATTTTTCGAAACATTGATTTGTGAAGGCTGTCTTTATTACGTACAGATAAAACATTCCATTCTGAAACCCTAATTGATTTTCGTTTGTATTGTTGATTCTATAAATGGAAATCTTTTGTGTTATAGTTTGTGTTTTTGTTACCTTTTTGATTATTGAGCAACATTTAGTGTGTTAGTGTTTCCGCCGTTAATACCCTATTGTTCTTACCCTAAATAGTAAGTCGTTAACCCTCTTGTCAACACTTAACTGTGTGGGTTGCGATAGTGAGATATTGAGTGATTGAGCGATATATATGGGACCGACAAATGGTATCGGAGCTCCGTATGCTGTTTTGGGTAAAGAACTATTGCTGATTTGAAGATGACACACGACGTCAGCTGACCACCATTACATTGATTTGTGACGTCAGCTGTTCTGTTTTTCATTTTTTAGATCTACATTTTGTTTGAGATTTAAAAGTGATTTATGTCACAGATCTTTATTTTCATTGTTATTATTCTTGCTCTTAGTTTTCCAGATATATCAGATCTGAGGTTTTCATCCACAGATCTGATTATTTTTTTCAAAAGAGCTTTTAAGTGGTGTCTATATTTTTCAAAATTACTTCAAAAATTCCAAAAAGATGTCTGGATATGAGGAGCAGGAAGTATCAACTAACAAAATTCCCATATTGTACGGACAAGAAAACTTCATAAAATGGAAAGTGCTGTTTAAGGCCGCAGTATGTTACAACGATGTAGAAATGTGGCAATCTATCAAGAATGGACCCTATGTGGCTGATGGAACAAACAACTCTACTGTTGAAGCTAGAATGAAGAAGGTTGATGATAGAGCCTTAGCCATGCTGAAATTGGGGTTATATTGGGAGATTCTGACAAAGGTTGCTCACCATCAAACTGCTAAAGCAATGTATGATGCCCTATTGGAAATGTTTGAAGGAAATTTAGAATTGAAAAATATCAAGAAAGAGAGGCTGAAGCAACAACTTGACCGATTCAAGTATAAAGATGGTGAAAGACTGAAGTTTGTCTTGGAAAGGTTCCTGACCATTGTCAATGAAATCAGGACAACTGATTATGTGGTGACTGATTCTGACTTGAACACAAAGCTGCTATCATCTTTATCAAAAGAATGGTATACTGCCAGCAAATTCATTAGGCAGAAACCAAACTATGATGCAATTAAGCTTGATTATGTGATATGCTTCTTGCAAGTAACTGAGATAGAGATGATTGAGAATGAAATGATTAAGGAGGACAAACCTTGTTTTCAAGTTTCCAATGCAATCATTGCACCAATGGGTAACTTGTCTACAAAGAGCCAACAACAAATTCCAGTTATTAAAGAACCAAGTGAGCATGGTGGTGATACACCAAGGAGATTTGTTGCTGGAAGTTCAAGTAACCAGGGTGGACAATCAAGGTTCAATGTCCAACTAATTGATGATAATGACTCTGCCTTAATGGCCAGTGGGCATACACCTTATGGTGGTGTTACTGTTAATCAAGAAAATGAATTCCAAGCCTTGTTTTCAATGTTTATAGATTCCTACAATGTCTTTGTTGCCAAGAACATAATCCATACTAGTGTTGCTCAAGATGATCTTGAGCAAATAGATGCAGATGATCTAGAGGACATGGACTTAAAATGGCAAGCTGCTATGTTGGCATTGAGGAGCACGAGATTGTTCAACAGGACTAGAAGGTCTCTTGTGTCAGGTCCAAATGAAAGAACAGGTTTTGACGAGTCAAAAGCTATATGTTACAACTGTCAACAGCCTGGACATTTTGCAAGGGAGTGCAATCAACCAAGAAACTTCCAAAAAAATCAGTTTGCAAAACCAAGAAACAATTATCAATACCAGCAAGGACATCAAAGAAACTATATCAACAATTACAACAACCAACAGCCACAGCAGCACAACCAGCAAGTTGTTCCTTATAACCAGAGTTATCAAAGAACAATAATCAAAACCCTTCAAATGCTCCTTCTAACACCAACAGAAACAATGGAAACCAGCCCATAAATCAAGGTAATGTTGCATTAGCTGCTCATTAACAAGATGGAGTATTTTATTGGAGCAATCATGCAGAAGATATAAGCAAAGCCAATGTTGCACTTATGGCTCAAGCAGAGAATGAAGATGGATCTTCTTCAACTCAGGTACATTCAAACTCAACACTTGAATTACTTGAAACCATTGAATCATTAAAATTGAAGGTATCAAAGTTTGAAAGTGAATGTTTCAAAAAGCAAAGCATAATCAATGTGTATGAAACAAGTGATGTGACCTATGAAGATAGGATCAAAAGTCTTGAGCAAGACTGTATGGATAGTTATAGAAAACAGTCTAGATATGTGACTGAGATTGATGGCTTGAAGAAAATGGTGATTGAAGAGAAAGTGAAGAATACCGCACTTCAGGTTGAGAATGAATTCTTGAAAAACCTTATCTCAACAGGAAATACTTATGGGATTCTAAACAAAATCAAAGAAGAAGACAAATATAAGTTTGTTCCTCCATCTTTTAATGGCAAATACTCTTTGATGGTTGATAAGGAGAAAAGAGAGGCATACCTTAATCAGTTTAGAGATGTGTTCAAAGATAAAGAAGAATTTCTTGAAAACTATGAGTTGGATAAAGTTGATGAAAATGGGGAGTTTGTGTTAAAGGAAGATGTGAAAGTGGAAAAGTCCATTGGTATTCAAGTCTCAGAGGATGACTTTGATAACGATTTCTTGAATGTGGATGACTTAAGTGAGTCGAGTGACAATTGCTCAAGTAATGATGATTCAAATGAAGAAAGAAAGAGCAATTCAAGTCCACCAACCAAGATCCCTAATCTACCGACAATCACACCCAAAATGAAAAAACACTATGAACATATGAGAAGGGAACATGTGTCATTTGACATATGTGAAAAATCAAAGGTGAATTATAATGCTGTAAAGCTACCAAGCAAAGAAGTTTCGAAGAAGATAAAGATCAATAACAAGAAGACCAAAGAAACTGTTGTCAATGATCAATTTATACCTGTGTATCCTGTTTTCTCAAGTCAAGAATTGTTTGACATTGGAAAAGTTGAAACTGTGGAAGAATATGAGAGAAGGCAGTCAAGGTATAAATGTAATTTGGATGATGAGCCAATGAAATTGGAAAGAATAACATTTGTGAAGAGCCAAGTTGAAAGGCAAGACATTAAGATTGAAGAATTTGTGCCATTCTCAATTAATTTTGATGATCTCAAAACTCAGAAAACAATTGGCATTGAACCCCCAAGACCAAGTAAAAGATTCAAGAAAGGGAAATCAAGTGAGAGCTTCAAGGGCAAAGTTTGGTGCAAACATTGTGATGACTATGGTCATCACACTAACTCTTTGCTATGAAATATTTACATTCAAACCAATCAATGTCCCAAATGAAACAATGTTTGGTCTAGACTTTGGTTTCTACAAAATGAAATATGATGAGTATTTCGGAAAAGGGAAGAAGTGTGAAGAAGTGGTAAACAAAGGTGATGAGTCAAAGAAAGAAAAGGGAAAAGAAGAAACTGTGAAGTATGAGAAGAATATTAAGGCTGTTGATGAGAAGGCAAAGAAGAATGTTGTTCACCAAGTAAAAAGGAACACACTTCCTATCAAACTTGAACTTGTGTAAAAAAGGAATACACAACCCTTAAGGATTGTTCCTAACAAAGACTCCAAATCAGTAAAGTCTGATGAGTCTGAGAGGTCACCAAGAGAAGAAAAGAAAAGTAAGAAGGTTGTGTTCTCAAGGAAGAAGCCAAGAGAGCTTAATGGTGATGAAAGATTCTTGTTGAAACATGGATTTGAATCCCATGCAATGTTGCAAAAGTCGCTAGGCGGTCTGTAGGCGGCCAACCCCCTTGGAGAGAGTACTCGGAGTACTTGGGGAGTAATTGGAGAGTACTCGGACACGGTAAATATAAAGAAAATTAATATTTTGTTATTATATATATGTCAAATATCATAAGTTTACTAATATTTATAACAAAATAGGTGAATATCAATATAAATAAAAGAAATACATTTTTAAATATAAAATATTTTAAAAAATACTAATCATTAATTAGAAAAATGATATTTGTTCTTTAATATTATTGAAATAACAATTATGTTTTATTTTTTTTTGAGTCAAAATCGGTCCAAGTTCACCGATAAGATGTGATTCTGGCTGAGGTTGACCACATTTGACCGATTCTTAGTAACTAGGCGGATTTACAGAAACTCGCCTTGGTGACATACCATGTAGCGAGTACTCGGAGAGTACTCGGCCTTGTAATCCTACTTTTACAACATTGATCCCATGGATTCATTTGGAAACCAAGGAGTGAAAATGTAATGACAAGTGTGAAGAGAGACAGAGTATCATTCCATATGTGGGAAGTACAAGTGATACAGGATATGAATCAGATGATTCTGACATTTGTGAAGTTGTTTATGAGGTTCCTAAACCTATTCCCAACTCCAATGCAACGCTTGTTCATGTCAATGATGATTTTTAAGTTGATTCAGCTTGCACTTCATTATCTAACTGATCAATTTCGTTGATTTGTGAAGGGATAGTCCACACCAATTAATTAAGTATGGTATATGGACAGTGGATGTTCCAGGCACATTACATGTGATAAGAGGTAACTTGTGAATTATGAAGAGATGTTTGAAGGCCCAGTTGCATTTGGGAGTGATGAGAATGGAGGGAAGATTGTAGGGAAAGGAATACTCACAAATGGCAAAGTTACTGTTGATAATGTGTTCTATGTTGAAGGATTACAATATAACCTATTGAGCATATCCCAAATGTGTGATAAATGTTACAAGGTTGGGTTTGATGACTCTCATTGCTTTATTCTCAAACTTGACTTTGTGTTTCCTCCAGACATGATTATGATGACTGCTCTAAGAAATGGGAACTTGTATGAATTGAATATGAAAGATGCCATTTCAAGGGGAGGTACTTGTTTTGTATCAAAGGACACTAAAAAGGAAACCAATTGTGGCATAGAAAGCTTTGTCACGTCAATTTAAAGAACATGAACAGACTTGTTAAAGGTGAACATGTAATTGGTTTACCCATAAGAGAGCTCAAACTTGATGACAATTTCATCTCATGTCAAAAGAGTAAGCAGCACAAGTCATCACACAAAACAAAGCTCATAAACTCAATTGATCAAGTGCTTGAAATCCTTCATATGGATCTCTTTGGTCCTGTAAGTGTTCTAAGTATTGGCAAAAAGAGATATTGTTTAGTGATCATTGATGATTTCTCAAGATGAACATGGGTTTATTTCCTAAGTACCAAAGATGAGGCTACTGAGTTGATATAGACTTATGTGACAAGGATTGAGAACCAATTGGATGCAAGGGTGAAGGTCATGAGAAGTGACTATGGAACTGAGTTCAAAAATGGGGTAATGGATGAGTTTTGCAATGCAAAAGGAATTATTCAACAATTCAGTTCCCCTAGAACTCCTAAACAAAATGGGGTTGCAGAGAGAAGAAATAGAACACTCATTGAAGCTGCAAGTACCATGTTAGCAGATGCTTTCTTGCTTGTTACTTTTTGGACAGAAGCAATCAATACTGTCTGCTATATTCAGAACAGGGTACTTCTCAACCAAAGTCAAGACAAGACTCCCTATGAGATTTTGTTTAAAAGAAATCCCTACATCAAGTTTCTTGAGTCATTTGGTTGCAAATGTTCATTGTTGAAAACCAAGGATTATCTTATCAAATTTCAATCAAAATCCTTGGATTGCTTCTATGTTGGGTATTCAACACACTCAGAAGCTTATAGTCTATGTGAAAGACCATTAGAGTCCACATCCTCTCAAATAATCCCTGTATCTCAAAGAGTCACGTTTTTTCTTTTGCATTATCCTTTTCAACTCATCATTTTCCTTTTCTATCATCCTTTACAACTCCTCATCAGTGAGTGGAGCCAGGTCCTCAAACTTATAACCAAATGTGGCCAGTTTTACAATCAATGAATTTTTCTTTTGAGCTTCATTTAAACTTTGTTGAATGTTTATCCTTTGCTCATCTGTCATTTCCACTTGTGGAGACAAAACATCAACCTTCTCAGCTGTATCACCCTGATTATCATTATCATTATCTTGAGATATATCATCCTCCTCAGTCGTTTCATTTGCAGCCTCAATCTTCTCTTCCTCAGGATTGAGTAAGTCCTCAGGCCTGACAATCTGCATTGGAACAGGCTGTATTGGACTTGGTTGATCTTCTGGGATTGCAGCAAAATATTCATATTCATCATTCCACTTGGCTTCTTTCAGACTTGGTCCATCTTCAGGCCTTTGTGTTTTAAGTGGGGCATGCCTTAAGGGGATTTCCATCTCTCCAACAGAATACTCATACTTTTCATCTCATTTGCCCCTTTTAGCAGATTTTTCTTTTTCAGTTTGTTCTTTTGCTTTCCTCTTTCTTGTATATATTCTTGCAAATCTATTGGCCTTTTTGGCAAACTCTGCATGCAACTTTGAGAGACTTTCCTTCATTTGATCTAAAGTTTCTCTTGTTTCCACTTGTTTTGAAGGTTCTCCATGTTATTCAACTTTCCCAGTTTCCTTCACTAGTTCTTTCTCAGTTTCCTTCTCTGTTTGTTTTTGTGATTGACTGAACATGCTTACAACCATAGCCAAGGAATTGTCAATCTCTTTAGCCATTTTCATTTGTATCAAAGTTTCAATCACTTCTTGATCCTCAACCTCTTCTTCATCAACAGTTTTGGCAATTTTTGCTTGCTCTATCAGAGTTTCCTTCTCTGCCAGCTCTTCTCTAGTCAGGTTTTGGGCAATGTATTCCCTCTCCCTTTTTTCCTTTAACACTTGTTCCAGCCTTCTGGCAGCAGTAGTATTTTCATCTTCCTCTTCTTGATCATCATTCACCTTAACAGGCTCATCCTCCTCATCATCACTATCAGCATTAGCTTTCCCTCTTTCAATTCTTCTTTTCTTTTCCTCTTCTGTTTCTTGGGGAAAGTTATCAGTATCCTTCTCTAAATTATCCATCTCCTCATCCTGCTCTACTCTCTTGGAACTTAATTCATTTGTTTCTTGTTCAGTGAGTACAAGTTCCTCAGTAGCATAAGTGGTGGTCATCATATCTGTCATAACATCAGTTTGCATATCAGTAGCAATATCTGTTGTAGCCACTTGATCAGTATTCAGTTTCTCCATTTCATCCTCCATATCCTTCTCCTTTCTTAACAAATCATCATCAACATCTCTTTCAACAGTATTTAACACATCATTGTTCATATCATAGTTTTATTCATCATCTTCAGATTTATCAGCTTCATAATCTTCTTCAAATATCATTCTTCCTCCACTATCTTCCTCATCTTCACTATCACCATAGGCATTTAATATACAGGCCAAACCATCAGTATCTGTCTTGACCCCTATATCCACATTCACAATCTCCTTATTCATCTCCTTGTCAGCTCCAGTTGCCTCATCATGTGTAATATTCTCCCCTTGTTTTGGGGGCAGCTGAGGTCTTCTCAACCTCCTGCTCCAGGGGTTGAATTTGTATAAGTGGTTGGGCCAACTGAGCTTTTAAATCCTCATTCTCATTCAACAAGTTAGCATTCTCACCTCTCAACTCCACAGCTTCTCTTATCAAATCAAAGTTTCTTTTATCTCTACTATATATAAAGCACCAGTCAATGACCTCTTAAATTTTAAGAGGTACCTGTAAGGCCCCGTTACCGGTAGCCCTACTTTCGTGTTGGATTTACTTATAAACGCAGTTCTAAATATCATAGTTAATTAAAACATTCGCGGAACATTAAAAACATTTCGGATAAAACTATTACATAAACAGATTCGGATAAAACTTGCGCATCTCATCCTCAGCTTCCCATGTAGCGTCCGATCCCTTGCGATGCTTCCATATCACCTTCACTAAAGGTATAACCTTGTGACGAAGCTGCTTCTCCTTGCGGTCAACTATCTCGATCGGTTGCTCAATGTAGTTCAACTGTTCATCAACCTCAATGTCCATTAATGGCACGTGGGACATGTCATCAGCTAGACATTTTCTCAAATGAGAAACATGTAAGGTTGAATGAATTTCTTCTAACTCTTCTGGCAAATCCAGCTTATAAGCCACTTCACCTACACGATCTATAATCTTAAACGGTCCAATGTACCTTGAACTCAACTTTCCCCTCTTCCTGAAACGAATGATTCCTTTCCAAGGCGAGACCTTGAGCATCACATTGTCACCAACGTTAAACTCAATCGGTCTTCGCCGCTTATCAGCATACCACTTCTGTCTGTCTTGAGCAGCTTTCATTCTTGCCTTGATCTGATCGAACTTCGAAGAGGTTTCTTGCACAACTTCTAGGCTTCCCATCTCCTTCTGACCAATCTCTCCCCAACACACCGGGGTCCTACATCGTCTACCGTAAAGCATCTCAAACGGTGGCATACCAATACTTGAATGGTAGCTGTTGTTATAGGAGAACTATGCTAGATGCAGATGATCATCCCAACTTCCTCCAAAGTCTAAAACACAAGCACGTAGCATATCCTCAAGGGTTTGGATCGTCCTTTCCGACTGTCCATCGGTTTGAGGATGATACGCCCAGATAGCCTCTTTTCTGACGTTTTCCATTAGCTCGTCTTGCATATCCTCAAGGGTTTGGAACTATGCTAACGTTTCTGACGAGATAGCCTCTCGTATAGGCAGAAAGTGAGCACTCTTGGTCAAACGGTCCACAATCACCCAGATGGTATCATGGTGCTTAGCTATACGAGGTAGCTTAGTTATGAAATCCATGGTGATGTGTTCCCATTTCCATTCTAGTATTTCCAAGGGTTGCATCTTTCCATAAGGCTTCTGGTGCTCTGCCTTGACTTGTAAACAAGTTAAGCACCTACTGACATAATCTATCACATCATTCTTCATTCCTGGCCACCAATAATCTCTTTTCAAATCCTGGTACATCTTCGTAGTTCCTGGATGAATCGAATATCTTGACTTATGAGCTTCATTTAAAATTCGACCTCTGAGATCTCCATGGCGCGGGATCCACATACGGTCAAACCTAGTCTTAACACCATGAGCGTTTTCCATTAGCTCGTCTTGCTGGCCGAAAATTCTTTCTTTCTTTACCAACTTCTCGTCTACTAGCACCTCTGACTGCACCTTGATGATTTCTTCGAAAATGCTTGAATTCATAATCAATTTGTATGACTTCACAGTTGCAAGGACTTCCTCATTTTTACGGCTTAGTGCATCGGCGAACACGTTAGCTTTACCAGGGTAGTACTTAATATCGCAGTCGTAATCCTTTATCAATTCTAACCATCTTCTCTGCCTCATGTTCAATTCTTTCTGCTCGAAGAAGTACTTTAAACTCTTATGATCTGTATAAATAGTACACTTAGTACCGTACAGATAATGACTCCATATCTTAAGAGCATGCACTACAGCTGCTAACTCTAAATCATGCGTCGGATAAGTACTCTCGTGGACTTTCAACTGTCTAGACGCGTAAGCTATCACCTTTCCCCTCTGCATCAACACGCAACCTAGCCCTTGATGCGAGGCATCGGCACAAACAACTAAATCCTCGTCACCATCGGGTAGAGCAAGGATTGGAGCTTGCGTGAGTCTCTTCTTTAATTCCTCAAAGGCTTCTTCTTGAAACTTTCCCCAACTGAATACTATCGACTTTCGGGTCATACCGGTCAGCGGCGCGGCTATCTTGGAGAAACCCTCGATGAATCTTCTATAGTAGCTAGCTAACCCTAAGAAGCTTCGTATATCAGTCGGATTCTGTGGAGTCTTCCAATTCGTTATTGCCACGTGACCAAGAAATTGCACTTCTCGCAACCAGAACGCGAATTTCGAAAACTTAGCATACAACTTCTCTTTCTTCAGAGTTTCCAATACTTCTCTCAGATGCTCGACATGGTCAGACTCACGCTTTGAATAAATCAATATATCATCAATGAAGACGATAACCGACTTATCCAACATCGGCCGACACACCCTATTCATCATGTCCATAAATGCTGCAGGAGCATTTGTTAGACCGAATGACATTACGAGAAACTCGTAGTGTCCATACCGTGTTCGGAACGCTGTCTTAAGGATGTTTGCCTCCTTCACTTTCAGCTGATGATAGCCTGATCTGAGATCTATTCGTGAGAACCAACTTGAACCTTGCAGTTGGTCAAACAGATCATCAATCCTTGGCAAAGGATATCTATTCTTTACCGTAAGCTTATTCAACTCACGATAGTCTATGCACATTCTCATATTTCCATCCTTCTTCTTCACGAACAACACTGGTGCGCCCCACGGGGAAACACTTGGTCTTATGAAACCCTTGTCGAGGAGTTCTTGCAGTTGGGACATCAATTCTTTCATCTCAGACGGAGCTAGACGGTAAGGTGCTTTCGCGACGGGCTGGGCTCCTGGTATTAAATCTATCTGGAATTCTATCTCTCGCTCCGGTGGTAGTCACACATGATAGGAACATCTTTCATTTCTTTCGTCTCGGCCGTAGCGTTGACAACATACGCCAGGTAGGCACCACATCCTCGGCGTAATAACCCTTCGGCTTTTATCATCGAAATGACGTTAAACCCTGAACTTTCTTTATCACCGTAAACCGTCACCGCACTACCATCTAAAGACCTTAGCTTTATTACTCTACTCTTACATACTATCTGAGCTTCGAACTCAGACAACCAATCCATTCCCAAGACTACATCGAACCCTCCTAAGGTCATAACATACAAAGTAACAGGGAACTCATGTCCCTCTAACTCTATCTTACAATCCTTAACCATTTTTGTTATTTTAACCGAAGTGTCACTGGCGGTTTCTACTATAAAAGTTTCAGACACTCGGCAGCCTTTCATTTTAGCTAGTTTACTAAATGTCGTAGCTACAAAACTTCTATTCGCACCAGAATCAAATAATACGGAAGCAGAAATGCCGTTTACTAAGAATGTACCGGTCACAACATCAGGAATCTGTCTAGCTTGTTCCTGGGTCAGCATATAGGCTCTGGTCCTCGGCCTTGCTTGGTCAGAATCTTTCTTCCCACTACCTCCAGCCTCACCTTCAGTGCACTCTCTTGCCATATGGCCTGTCTTGCCACATTTGTAACATGCTGACTTCGCACTGCACTCATTGGCATAATGCCCTACCTTCCCGCACTTATAACAGGCATTCGACCCCATTCTGCATTCTCCTCCATGAGCCTTTCCACATTTGAGACAAACATCAGAACTTCTACCCCACTTGCACTCACCACCATGCATCTTTCCGCAGGTCTTACACGATCTCTTTTCCCAAACTCTGGGTTGCTTGTTCTTGGGGTTCAATAACTGTGTACCCGGTCGCTTGGCAGGAGCGATCCACTTCTTCTCTTTCTTCTCTTTCATAACTGCTTCATCTATCAAGCCTCACAGCAGAATCAAAGGTACCAGGTCGACCCATCTTAACCAAGACGCGAACATTCTGCGGCAGTCCCCTAAGGTAACATTTGATCCGCTTGGCCTCGGTGTCCACCATATCTGGCACCAACCTTGACAGACGGTTGAATTCAGTGGTGTATTCGCGGTGTGTCATCTTACCCGCCTTCAGACTCAAAAACTTCATCTCAACCCTTTCAACCTCCGCATCAGCACAAAACTTCTTCATTACCAACTCCTTCAGATCATCCCACCTCATCGCCTTTACCTCTTCCCGACTCTTTCTCTGCTCAACCGACTCCCACCAGTACATTGCCTCATCCTCAAACGATTGGGTGGCATAGCCCACAGCTTGGTCGGGACGGCACTCGCTAATTCGGATAATTTTATCCATAGCAGTTATCCATTGAAGAGTAGCGATTGCGTCTCCCAACCCAGTCAGTTTCGGCGGGTCACAGCCCTCGAAGGACTTATAGTTGCACCCGCCTCGGCCCCTCTTTCTATCTTCAGCCTTCACAGACCTTACCACGCTCGAAGCCTCCCTTTCTCCTTCATCATATTTCCTACCATCTCCTTCCGCCCTCCCAGCAGTTCTTTCACGGCTTCCAGCAGACCCTCCAGGAGTAATATTCTTCACAGCAGTGGCTACAGCTTGAACAATAGCTGCTTGGATTGCGGGATCCAGTTGAACCCCTTCATTGATGATCGGACCTCCTCCAGCTGCGCTTCCCTCCTCTCTGGTGTTGGAAGCTGTCTCAACCAAAGGTCGTAGGATACGACGAGGCCTGCCACGACGTCCAGCGCGACCTCAAGCTCCCACATCTCCTTCTGTTCCAGCCATCGTATTCTAAAAGGAAAACACAAACGTCATCACTAAAGGAACTATTTAGTACAAGGATAGTAAGGCTAACAGGTAATAACAGTGGCCAATTGTGATTAGCTGATCACGTTACTTTTCCGTGTCCTATACACTTCCCTTATGAGTCTATTTCTGTTGGTTCTATCCTAAACAGTTAATCAATCAAGTAATCCTATCCCTAACATTCACATATCCTTTCTTTAGTAATCAGGCAAACATTAACATATATACTTAATCATACACTTTACCGTTACTGAGCTTGCTTGAGTGGCACATGGCATTCTTGAACTGGCATCTTCTTTCTTTTCTTACTTAAATCCCATTCTCTGTTCGAGTCTAAGCATGTAGGATGCTTAAATCTCTCGAACTTTGCTCTGATACCAACTTGTAAGGCCCCGTTACCGGTAGCCCTACTTTCGTGTTGGATTTACTCATAAACGCAGTTCTAAATATCAGAGTTAATTAAAACATTCACGGAACATTAAAAACATTCAAACCATTACATTCCATAACCATAATTCTGGTCTTATCGAGCATTCATAGTCATTTAAAAACAAAACATAGTCTTTTAAAATAAAACATCATAGCAAAATCTTCAGATGCCAGCTTCGTCCAACTCTGCCATGTGTCTTCCTCAAGCTACCTGCCTCATTCTACTCACATGCGTGCCTACTAAAAGTCAGCTACGCTGAGTGAGTTCTAGTTAATCACATAATCATACAATACCTTCTTACATTTCATACTTAACCTCTTAAATTTCTTTCACACACATAAGTGCATATACTTTCATTCTTACTTTCATACTTTCTATACGTACATAATCATACGTTTTAAAGAGCCTTTCGCCCTATAACCTCACAGATATTATAAGGGTCTGGTCCCTAACATCACAGATATTATAAGGGTCTGGTCCCTTTGTTTCGTGTAACTGCACCATACCTGTTCATACATGCTTTCCTTGACAATACGTGTAATCTCCGAAGAGCGTTCACGTACCATCATCATAACATACATACATTATGCATACATCATATATTCATACATACATCATATCTCTCATCATACTTATCAATCATGTCTTAACTACCACCTGACGGTTCATGCAATATCCGAAGATCGTTCACGCACCGTCAAGCAATCATCATACGTAAATCATACAAGGCATACACTTATCACTTAAGATAAGTGTATTCACTATCACATCGAGTATGCACACAGCCCCGAAAACATAACAAGAAAGTGGGGCTAGAAACTCACCTTAAGGCGGTTGTGTTCACCGTTTACGGTTATCCCCTTCTTTAGCTGTGCGCGACTAACTGTATAATAATTATACGTATCAATAACTATCACTACACATATCGTCTTTCTAGTTTAATTATTACCCTCAACGAACGGGGGTCCGGGGCAGCGCCCCTGACAGCGGGGTTCTAGGGGCGGCAGCCCCTAGCGGGGTCCAAGGGGCAAAGTCCCTGGCTGGGGTTAAGCTGCCAGGTCAGCTTGGAAAAATTTTATTTTCATTAACTATCTTAACACATTTTCCATTAGCATTTTGAATCATTGAATAATATGCTACTTAAAAGTTCAAGGGCTTATTTGTAATTAAATCATTCTTTTCTAAGTCCAGTGATCATTCTGTCATTCTGTTAAACTTCTAGTTCGTTACTTATCCTTAACGAACTGACTTGCCATGACGAACTGGTTCTTGTAACGAATTGGAACCTTTAACGAACTGGTTACTTACACGAATTGGACTTTTAACGAACTGGACTCTTAGCGAATCAGTCCATGTAGCGAACCAGTCCAAGTAGCGAATTGGACATTCTAATTCGTTATCTCCTTTAACGAACTGGTCATAACGAATCAAGGGTAATTCGTTACCCTTTTCCCTTAACGAATCAGAGACGAATCATAGGCGAACTAGGGCTAGTTCGCTGTGCCCCCTAATGCGAATCGACTAACGAATCACCCTCAGTTCGTTAAGTCCCCATAGCGAATCACCCTCAGTTCGTTAAGTCCCCATAGCGAATCACCCTCAGTTCGTTAAGTCCCCATAGCGAACTAGGGTTAGGTCAAGAATGTCAGAACATTCCCTGACATTCCCCTTAACCTCGTACCACTATTCCGGCGCCGCCTTTGCCGGAAAGCTGCCGGAAAACCGTGAACACGTCGGAAAAACGAGTTTTAACTCGTTTTTCACCGTTTTTCGTCCCGTTCGATCCAGATCTGAGCTAGGGTGACCCCTAAGCTCATCATAGGTTCGGTTTATACCCGATTCCACCCGGATCTCGTGACTTAAACGGTTAACGGTGTCGGCTCGTCGTTTCATGATTATATCTAACGAATTTAAGCTCCTACAACAAAATACTATCATACCTTGGGTCGGGATCCGTTTCTTCTTCTATATTTCGGCTAGAGTGAGAGAGAAACTAGAGAGAGAATCTTAAGTGTGTGTTTTGGATGGTGTAAGGGATATGTGTAAATGAATTAAATGGAGGATTAAGGGTATATATATTTTTGATCATGGGCTTAAGCCCATGGTCTTTCCTTCATTCCTCCATAACCCATATCCATTTACCCAACACAAGTCCATCTCGTATTCTATTCAACTAAACCGATAACGACCCGCTATAAAATAAACGAACTTTATTTTATTAATATAACCGAAAGTAGGATGTTACAGTACCTAACTTGGTGCTACAAGTACAACTTCTATAGCATCAAAATTTGAATTTTAAGGGTTATATTTGTCTTTTTATCAATCACTAATACGTAACAAATTGATTTGGTATGTATATAATTACAATAATTACCCTTTATCTATGGTTTTTTTTTGTAAATTTAACCAAAATTTACATTTCAAGCCCATCATCTTTATCCACATATTCCTCATATCTATTTTTCTTACTATTTTCTTTATATATTCAACTATATTATGATTTCTAAAAAATTTGAACATACCATTGCAATGTTCTTATTTTTATCTACGTTTTAATATAAATTTTATTCAAAACCGAGGTGCGAATTATAAAGTACAAGTTATTGTTGCTTCTATTTACAAGTAGTTAAAGCATAAAACTTACAACTTTTCATATGTATAATTTTAGCATTACCACTTTTTTCTCTTAAATGCAACTACCAGTATAATCACTACATCTATTAAAATATTTAGATAAATAGAATAAATTAAATATGTAAATAATTTGTAACATATTTATTCTATTTATCTAAAAGGCTATTCTATTCATCTAAAAGGCTTATTATCCAGTTACAAATAACATATCACTTTACAAATTAAATAAACTTACAAAAACTTTTATTCAATTATGGACTTCATGATTCTAGCATAAAATCCACCTTGGCAGAAGCTTGTTTTTGTGCATCATTGAAGTAGGCTGCACAAAAAATAAAATCAAAATGTTAATAAGCAATTTATTTTCCGGAATTAACAGTGAACGACTCGAAGAATCACAAACAAAGATCTCCTACTACGGTCAGCATGACTAATCCAGTCACACTCGCATATAGACAAACTTACCTAGCCACCAACACCAAAATAATCATAATAATAAAAATGATGATTTTAGCTCACCCTTTATTGACTCAGTTCTGCTTTAGCATTTTGGGACTTTACCCAAACATCAATTTTTGCTTCCTCTATTTGATACCTACATAACACATTAGATTATTTAGTAATACAATTTGTTTTCAACCTTCAAATAATATTACAATTTTAAATTACTTTTTTAATCATCCATCTAAAACATAAAATAAAAAACACACAAACTCAACAAAAGTAACAACTTTTTAACAGCTGCGAATTATAGTCACATTAAAAATCCGTTCATAATAATAATGCATGTTGCACATAAATTATTATTATTATTATTAGTTACAATACACTATATGTATCAGTTACCTACTAAATTTAAGGAGACCAGGTTATGTATAAAGTTTGAAATTTTTTATTCTCTCTACAAATTTTGGCGCAAATTAACCGTTAAAACAGTTTTACATGTGATTCAAATATATTAAGTGGGTTAGTGAGGTGACACATGTCATAATTGTATTTGTTAGGAAAGTGTAAATGAAAACTATTTAAAGACTTAATCGTTTGTTAACAAAACATCCCTGCAATGTCTCAATCAACTTCTACCATAATGAAGATAATCCTAAAGGGAGCACACACAGATAACAAGATAATATTTAATCCAAGTTATTCATGCTTACATAAGTTATACTTTTGCACATTTTGCTAACTATTAATTTTTGTTTATCATGTTTGTTAGTTTAAACCAATTTATACGGCTACAAAACATGACGTAGAGGGAAAATCAAAAGTGCAAGTAACAAAAGAAAACCTAAGGCATTCACCTTCTGTAAAAAATGCTTGACTATATAGTATAGATATATATTTTTAATTTTCTCATTTACTGATTTAAATGCCAAGAGACTCAAAAACCTTTCAGAATGGTGCTGGAATGAAGTTATTAATGTTGACGACTCTGATGACAATCAAGATGATGATGGACTAGCTGATAAAACTGACTCGGGTTTAAATCCTAAGATGAAAATCAAAAAGCCACGTGTCTGTCCAGAAGCGTAACTGAGTTACTCATGTTAACTCTTAGATCTCCTAAGTTTAATTTTGTTTAACTTTAAATTATGTTTGATCCTGCTTGTTTGTTTGTTTGTTTTTGTTCACTTAACGTATGCCATCTTTATTTTAATGAATGTTGAGTCCATGTTTTTAGTTTGATGTTTGTTTGTTATTGTTCACTTATGTATGCTATCTTTATTTTATTGAATGAATGTTGAGTTTATTAAATCTCATGTTTTTAGTAAAATAGTTCATGTAATGTTAATTTGTTTATCTCTTGTTTTTAATTATAGTTCCTAGATAGAAAATAACTATTTATTTTCTTTGAAGAGAAAAATAATATTAAATTTTTGAAAAAGTTTGTTATCTCCTATTTTTTAGCAAAAATGCTAGGAGGTTAGGAGATCATGGGATTAATTGGTATGCACGATTTGAATCCCATGGTTTAGTTATATTTGTTTAAATCATTGATGCTAAATTGAATATAACTATTTATTTTCTTTCAAGAGAAAAATAAAATTAAAATGTTTATACTTATCTTGTGCAACACATATTCTACAAAATATGTTTAATTTAAGTTTCATTTATAACTTATGTTTCTCACTAACATAATCAATCAAGTATTTAAATATGTATCATATTACCAAATTAATCTAAATTAAAAACTACTAGCTCAATTAATTACTCCAGCAACCAAAAATAATGGCAAGCTTACCTTCAGTTTTCCTTTAGAGCCCGCAAGTGCCAGCAAAAAGGGAGAATCTTATGAGAATTTTAAAGTAAAAACAGATCCCTGACAAAGTCAAAACAAGAACGAATGAATGATTATTCTTATGTGTGTATAAAACAATTAAAAGAAAAAACTTTTATAGTAATTAACTCGGTAAATAAAGTCAAAAGAAACATACAGCTTTCCGGTTCTGTGAAGCAATACAAGACGGTTGATTATTTGACAAATCCCATAGTTTAACCTGAAATTACATAAACAAAAAAGATTAACCAAATACACATGAAAAAACATTTAATACTACACAAACTATTGAATAATCAATTACCATTTTGTCTTCAGAACAAGTTGCAAGAAGCTAAAAAGAGACGACATAAAGTCAAACATGGTCCAAAAACAATAAACAAAAAGCCAAGTGCTAGGTTAGAAACTCGTGAGCTATACAAAATGGGCTCGTTTGAAAATCGAATCGAGCGGAGCTTACAAGAGATCCATCCATAGATAGGGCTCTTATTAAAGCTCATTTAATAAAAAAAGTTTGAGCCTCAGCTTTATATATCAACCTCAAGCCAGATCACGAGTCTAACCGAGCTTTTATTTGTTCAATATATTAATGAAATCATTATTTTTATATATAACTTAATATATTTACGAAATTCTATAAATAGAATACTTGCATTTCTTACTCAAAGTTTAATAATATAAATAAATAATCACGGTTAACTGACAACAAAATTGTTACATAATATAAAACATTATCTACAAAAATGTTTTATGTGAACCAATTTTTTGACATATAACATAATATTATTCATTATAAGATAGGTAAATAGTTTATGTTACTTGAATTTTGAAAAATAAAATTACATGTCATACATATGTGTTAGCAGTTACTTGAAAACGTGGGTTCCTTTTTTTTTGGGTGAGTGTGTTGCTTCAATATAAAGAATGTAACCCTAACCTCTTTTTTGATCTGCTTCAAATCTCAAATTTCGGATTATCATTCTCAATTCATAGTTTCAACAAGTTCTTACATTGATAGGTATGCAATGTATTTATTATTTTACTATTCTGCTATAACAATTTCTTATATGTTCTTTTATTGTGATTGCATTTTTTGGTTGAATCCCCTACAAATCATTTTAAACTATAAACATATCTTACAATCTCAGATTACCTCAAGTTCTCTCCGTGAAAGCTTAAAGAATTTTGAATATACTCTCAAAAGTACTTTCAAAGGTATGTACTTTATTTGTTTTATAATTGCACCTACTTTATAGAAATTTTATAAAATAACCCACATTATTGTGTTTTATATGTTTTAGTTTGGTATGTGTTTATATGTTTAATTTAAGCTATATTGGTTAATGTGTTTCATCTGTTTGACAAATTTTTTTATTAAATGTTTTTATTATAACGTAGTTATTGCAAAATAAATGTAATTAAACAATATAAAATAGACACACAAAGACAACAAAAGTAGTTTATTATAAACAAGCATACCAGCATTGTGACCAATATATGACACCAGTGCCGCTCTTATAAATGGACTTGTCCTCTACTCAAGTTGAAATGGCTAGAAAGCACGTTTATTCCTCATAAATTCTGCCCAAAAAATTAACTATATATTAATATTGGTATTCCCTCACGGGTCATTTAATACAACTGACATGTTTAATAAAGTATATATAAAATAAAACTTACCTTTATGATATCCACATGCTGGTCAACTCCACTCTCATCAGGAAAAAGAGGCTGAATTTACATATGACAATTTGTCAGGTCATATAAACAGGTCATATAAACATTCTGTATAAATCAAAAAAACAATTTTATAATAAAAAAAAATTATTTAAGTTGTTTTAAGATCAAAACAGATGTATGAAAATAAGTATTTTATATTATTCTTTTCTTTTATCAAATTCAGTTCATCAGTCGCTAACTTAAATAATAATAATAATAATAATAAATAAATAAACAGAATATATGGATGGGCTTAGTTTTTTTCTCGACATTAAGGTATAAATTCTATTGCATATAAAATTGCATTCAAACTAAAGTATTTTTTTATTATAACCTATACAAGTGTCGCTACGAAATCGGTACAATAACGAACCGATTTTGATTGAACATCGGTACCGATATTGGCATTACTTGAACTGATTCCGACTAAACAACATCGATACCAATATCGATTTTAAGCACTCCTATATAAGAAAACATTTGAAGGAAATAATAATAAATAACATATAATAAAGCAAATTAAAAACAATAAAAAATCATTTTCTAAAAACATGTTTTTGAATAGTCTTGATTAAAAATGAGAAAAAAAATAAAAAATAAAACGTTTTTATATTTAATACATCTTTTACATCTATCTTTTTTATATAGAAATTTTTAATACAAGTTATTTTATTCAATATATACGGTTAAGAGTAACTCGAGATGGACTAGCATTCAAAATTGCATTCAAACTGATGTATTTTTTTTTATTATAACCTTACAAGTGTCGCTATGAATTCTGTACAATAACGAACCGATTTTGATTGAACAACATCGGTACCGATATTGGCATTACTTGAACTGATTCCGACTAAACAACATCGGTACCAATATCGATTTTAAGCCTCCTATATAAGAAAACATTTGAAGAAAATAATAATAAATAACATATAATAAAGCAAATTAAAAACAATAAAAAATCAGTTTCTAAAAACATGTTTTTGAATAGTCTTGATTAAAAATGAGAAAAAAAATAAAAAATAAAACGTTTTTATATTTAATACATCTTTTACATCTATCTTTTTTATATAGAAATTTTTAATACAAGTTATGTTATTCAATTTATAAGGTTAAAAGTGAGAAAATACAAGTTAAGAAAAAAAACTTATTTTGGTAAATATTTTTCAAATCACTCATTTTAGTAAATACTTTTTTCTCCTCCCGCGTTTTGGTAAAAAAAATCAAAAATATGTTCGACTCTCCTTTTACCTTAAAAAAATGACAAATGTAAACTAAGACAATGCAACACATATCAAGCATAAAACAAGTAGATATTTACCAAACACTCATACTAACCAAAACTTTAGCACTTCCAAAATCACATAGCTTGACTTGATGTGTATGTGGGTTTACCTGTTAACCAGAAACACAAGACTCTTCAATAAACTATCTTTGTTCATTAATATCAAACTAAACATTAAACAAACGGTGCCTTAAATCATCACTGTTATATCTTGTGTACAAATTATAGAATATACATATAGCAAAAGGCCTACAAGTAAATTTTGAGGCTTGATGTCCCTGTGACACACTCCAATGCTACCATGAATGTAGGCCAGGGCTCTGAAAATGCTAGGAGGTTACGAGACTATTGAATTTCACTAAATATAATAACGCACAAATCGTTTAGTTTCTTAAATGGGCGGTGGATTGAAAAGGGGGCTAACTACCAAACCCTAATTACTGACTTTAATCACACTTCTTTATTCATTGACAGAAGATACAATGTAACCCCATTATCATAAAACCTACAGAGGCCGATTTCTACAATCAAGACAATTAATTAAAAAGAAATCATACCTACAAAGGAATCAAATTGGGGATTTCACCATGTTTGATTGAATGGTGGCCAAGACGTCAGATTTGTTTGGAACGTGTTCGATGTGCAAAAAGGGGCGAATATTTTTTTAGGTTTTTAGTTGGAAGCCATGGAGAAGAGAATGAAACTGATTTGGGGAAAAGGAAAAAGTCACGTTAACTTTTACAAATTTATCTTTTTAGTTTTATTTGAATTTCAAAAAAGCTAGAAATTAAACATTAGTATATAAGAGTGTTAAGAAACTAAAAGTAGATAATATATATTTTCTATTATTGAGATTAATAAAGATTATTTAGTTAGATATTATAATAGTTTAATGATGTAATATTGCCTTTAAATATAATAATCATATCAAGGTATACATATAATATTTATTTAAAAATATATTAAATAAAACTATGTCGGGTTACTCGGGTATATAGAGGGTAATTTGGACTATATTATTGGGTAACTGGGTTGGTTAATCGGGCACATTACAAATCTCATGCCCGTCTCAAACCCTAATGGAAAGAGTATTTAACCTTTGAAATGTTTCGGGTTTTTCCATTAAGTTCAAGTTTCATTGAAAGACATATCTTCATCTTTATTTAAAACTCATGTATGTTACTAGCAGTTTTATTTTTGTTTATTTTCACTTTGTATGTTTTTTTGTTACTTTGTTGTTATATATATATATATATATATATATATATATATATATATATATATATATATTTGTGTGTGTATATACATTAACCCTCCAATTAAAAGTTTTGTCATTCTTTTATCGGTTAAAAGTATAAAAATAGCCCAATTGCTTGAATTATATTATGTGATTTAGTTGGCGCCTCCTAATCTAAAACCGTAACATATTCGTACGACTAAGGTATTTTTCATTATTTACACATATATGACTAATTGTGTTTCATTTACATCCATATATTAAATTAGTAGTATTCGCTAATATGAACTCGTAAATTAGGCAATTCGGTTTTATTTATATAGTCAGAAACGACCATTTTTATATATTTTATATATGCAAGAAAACTCTCTTTGGTTTTTATAATTACTAAATATATTTGGTTATCTTTAATTTAATAAATTATACATGTTAAACTAAACACGATTTGTCTTTTTTCCAAACACTTTTGTTTAGATCAAAATGACTATATCGTCCCTTCCGATTATGGTATTAATGCTGGAGATTATTGCAAAACTCCCTCCAAATGCTATAGCCCAATGCAAGGCCGTCTGTAAGGAATGGTTAGCCTTCATATCAACGCCGATGTTTCTAAAGGCTCACTGTGATTACATGCGGGCATCAGCGGATCAGAAAATTCTCGAGGCGGGTCCACGATCGTGCAAGGTTCGCTCGTTGAATTATAAAGTCGCGAACTATTTCTTGGCCACCAACATTAGCATCCCGTTTAATGCTAGACCAGAAAATTTGTTATTTTTATCAAGTTTAGATGACATGCTATGTGTTTGCCTAATAAACACATGGGAGTTGATTGTTTGGAATCCATTGACAACTTTCTTCAAAAAGTTGTCAAACTCGAACAAACAAGGGTTCTACAAATATAACATTGATTCAATCGGCTTTTGTGTTAACTCTTCATACGATTACAACATCGTACACGTAAAACGTAGACGGGGTACTTTGGCCATTTATGTCTATTCAATGCGATTAAGCTCATGGAGGGCTGTACGCTTCTTGAAATAACGCCCGTACCATAACGAAACCTTCAATTGGTCGTCGGGAACTTTATGTGGTGATGGTTTATACTTCACGATTTCCCAACGCTGCGAATTTGGTCAAAAAATTATACTTCGGTTTGACGTAAACACGATGGAATTTTCAGAATTAAGCTTGCCGGATGTCCATGGTTTTGGAAATTTGGGTGTTTTAGCCGATATAAATTCCGAGCTCCATATGCTTGTTAGTCCCGGATTTATAAAGTATGGTACTGTAAGTTTGTGGAAGTTAAATAACGATGTATGGATAAAGTTGTTATCTTATAGTCATAGAGTGTCTATAACATTTACGAGGACTACCTCTGTCACGTATTACAATTTAAGTGGCTCGTGTCTTGTGATCACGGAGTGGGGACAAGTGCTTGAAGTTGACTTGAGCTTCGATCATCTCGCTTATAAACTTCCTTCCTTTTGTAATGAATTCAACCATGGTGCAATCTATACCGAGACTATAGTTTCTCCCGGATTTTAGTTTCGTGTGCTTCTATCATGCATTTGTTATAGTGTTTGACATGATGTCTATTCCAGTCTAATTTAATTTTTCATTCTAGGGAACTCTAATTTGTGTTTTATGTACTTTTATTTGAATGACATGCACGTTTTACTTAAAGTCATTTCTATGTAGTATAGATTATTATTGTTGTTGTTGTTGCTACTATTTGTGTTTGGTTACAAACTTCTTTTTATTCTGTGATGGTATTACATTCAAATCAAGGCGCATCATGTAGGCGGTAATATTATGTGTTACATGTAATAGTTATATTTTGGACGTAGTTGTTACAATTGAAAAAATTAATATCATATTCCACTAAAAGATTGGTTTAGTCTAAAGTTTTAGTTTGGAGAGAAAACATCAAATTTCTATATAAGATAACAATGAACAGCCATAAACAAAAAAAAATAACTATAAACATTAACACTTCTTCTATACTAGCATGTGCGTAGTATTAATATTAATTTATTATTATAAAAATGAAATCAAAGTAACTGACAAGTAAATAATATGACGTTGAGGCTTGTGAGAAATTGCGAACGGTATTGTTAACTTTAGGAAATTAACAATTAAATTTGTCTATCAATTCTAAAAATGTAAGAGACATAATTAAATTTAATATACATAAAGGTATTTATGGGAAAGGTTGAAAAATAAGTATGCAATGAGTTCTAGATTCTAAATGAAGTAGATGTAATTGGTCAAATGGTTATAAGTTATAACAAGTCATGCGACCACAATTCAAATATTAAAAGAGTATATAATGAAATATTCTAAATACATTTAAAATGTTCCAATATAAAAGGTTTCAAATTTCGTTATGAAATACATACATACATACATATATATACATATATATATATATATAGTATAGACAACTAAAAAAACTTTTTTATAAAATTCAATAAATGTTTTTATTTTATATCTTACATTTCTTATATGTGTCTATGCATGTTTTATTGTTAAATATGTAAGAAATCTTCACATTTTGCGTTTTACTCTTTTAAATTCCTTACTATTTTTTAATATTAGAGTATTACACATTTGTTTTGAAGGGTTTAATTGATCATGAATGAGCATTCCATTGTTGACTCTTTTTCATCACTCACACAATACGGAGTTTGGTATACCGTGGCTTTTGTTTGGGTCGAGTTCGTTTTGCCTATAGCTCGTGAAAACAGATTCTTGGTTGTTTTTCTCGACCAATCCGTAAGATATTTTTTTGGATTTTGCACACACAGTAGAGCTCTATTTCATATACTAAATATATTTTTCTTTTATAGAGACGACATATAGTGGCATTCGTCCCGACAGCTATAATGCGCTTTTACAATCACATAAATTTAGTGGGCAACGTGTTCGTACTATATCGTTTCCAGATAGAGAGTTTCGAATACATAGAGTGGCCAAAACATGAAAACCATCTCTTGTTTGGCGGTGATTTCAAGATTGTATTTAGCGAACACACTAAACTTATTCGATTTACAAGCCATGTTCCACGAGGGTTCTGTTTGTACCCATTAGTGCCTTCTATAAAAACTCTTACGCACGACAGGAGATATGAAAACATAATTACCGGTACGTATAATCACGGTCCTTACATACATCCTTCTATCATACGCTAATTTTATTATATGCATATTTAAAAGAACTTGTATATTGGTTTTAGCTGTCGGTGGAAAAATTATAATGGGCTCGCGATCGTATGGTACTTATGGTTTAAGTGTGTTTCTTCAAGATGTAACGTAAGTCAATATACATATGATAATTATAATTTTCTGTGGTTTATAATTACAATTTTTGAGGTTTCTAATCTATATTATATGTGGCAGCGGTCACATAATACAACTGTATTTAGACGACACGACGCAAATCAATATTATAAAAACTTTTCAAGCAATGTTAAAAAAATCTATTGTGTACGCATCCCGGGTCAAGCTCATTCGTTTGCGAGATAGTAAGTTATACATTTTAATGGGATTTTTCATTACTAACACTAATTGTGCCATGATTATTTATAAACTTATAAATGTTTTATTGCTTATAGGGAATATTTTAAGGTCAACGAATTTAACTACGATCCATTATGAACCAGACATGCCTGAAGCACGTGATATTAAGATCATGGGTTGTTCTTTTAGTCCGTGTTCGTGTTGAATAACATTTGTCCTCTTTAGCTTACTTCCCATTTTGTTTTAAGACAATGTTATCTTTGCGTTGATTTTGTTTACCTCTCTTACTTTACTTCACAAATTACTTTAATACACCTTCGCATATGTGTTTTGGTTTTCTTTACCTAAGTATTTATTTTGAATATTGGTTATCTTTTTATTAATAAAGAGCGATAGTTGGTTAGAATTAATAAACATAGATTATATACACTTCAATTGGTTATTCAAATATTCAAACAAACCATGTATATTGGAATTTTAGATCATCGGGACCGAACCCGGTAGATTGGCGACGCGAACGACCTGTAGGTATATTTCCCTTTGTAAAAAACACATGTAAATATAACATATCCATATCATTCTAAGCGGTGTATTCACTTAAGATATTCATTAAAAAAGATTTTTTTTCTTCAAATGTCCGTAGGCCATAATTTAAGCACGATATATACAAGTGGAGGCACACTGGCCGTTTAAGATTTTTACAGTAAATTCAGATCATCAAATAAATAAAGTAAAAATTGTCTTTTAATTTTTAATTGTTTTAAAATTAAGAAATCAAATGCCGAAAAGTTATGACCAATAGCCTTAATTTGAAATTTCTCATACATACTATAGTACTATATGTATAGTATAGATAGATTACATAATAAATGTTGTTATTAATAAAACAAACTTAACTAATTTTAGATAATACATTTTTACTAACAATGAATTCTATGTTAGTATGTTTTCTATTTAAATAGATAGGCTTGAATAATAACGTAACTAAAGAGCTGTCATTGGCTACATTTTACATACACACTTTATTAATAATCCATATAATCATAATAGTTTTTAATATGTATTATAAAATTAAAAAGTTTAAATACATAGTGAAATACATTATAACCGTAATAAGGGAGAAACCAACCCATTATTGTGTTTAATATAATTTAAAAACATAATGCAAAATATATTATTCAGTTATATAGTTATTTATTTAAACTATTTCAATGATAAATGTGTTATGCAATTACTATATTATTTGTCTTGTACAAAATATTAATGAATCTGGTTTGTGTGTTGATATTTGTATATTGATTTGTTAACTTCTCAGGTGTGAAACTTTGCGTTATTGACTTATATATGTGACCAATTAGAAGGATTCTTTAAATTTCCTAAAAAGGTATGATATATACTGTTTTTGACTTATATATGTGACCAATTAGTAGTTATAGCATACATTTTACCTACATACTTTTATTAATAATTCATATATAGTTATTTGTTTAAATTATTTAAATGATAAATGTACTCCATATTTATCATAGTAATTTCTTTTGCCAAAAATATTCATCAATCTAATTTGTGTTTTCACATTTGCAGGTTGATTTTTATTATCATTTTAGGTGGGGCATTTTGAGTTATTGACTTGTATCTTTGAACACTCGAGAGAATTCTTCAAATTTCCTAAAAATGTATGATATATGTTGTTAATGTATTTATTTGAAAGTATTTGTTTAATTTATAAATTATTATTTATACTTGCTAATTTCAAAAAAATAGAGCGTGAACCTTATTATTTGATTTACAAGGTACTCGTCAACTTGCAATGACTAACGAAGACCCAAAATATCGTAATGATGTATCTTCCTTATCTGCGTCTGCGTCAGCTCGAAAACGAAAAGAGTATAATGGACGATATTATGCTTCACACAAAGAGAATAAGAAAGCGTCTACCTCTCAAAGTTATTCGTTATTATCTTCGATGGCTAATAGATCAGTAGGGAGGAAACCGCTACAACCTTTACAAACTAATAATAGTCAAATGACACAGATGACAAAAGAGAATGTGTCATGTACTTCGGCTGAAAAATGAAAAGAGCAAAATAGACGATATTATGCTAGATGCAAAGAGAATCGAATTCGTAATTCAAGTGATACTCAAAATATACAAACTCCTGCCGATGATCAACCATCGATCCGAGATGAGAACATAGAAGATGACCCATATAATTTTGTTTATAATGGTGTTCCAAGAGACCATCTCATCTTAAAAGCACAGAGTCCATGTCCTCATTGTGGAGCGAAACGATTTAAATTTGAATTCCCTACCTTTTGTTGTATGGGTGGGAAAACAAAATTAGCAGATTGTGAAATTCCCGTTGAATTGTATCGACTTTTCACCTCGCAAGATGAAATTGGAGAAGTTTTTAGGAAAAACATACGTGCTTATAAAACCAACTTTTCATTTGCCTCAATGGGCGTGACATTGGATGGTACATTAGAAAATATGACATACGGTGTATATACTTTTCGAGCACATAAAGGAATATATCACACCATCGACCAGTTGGTTTCGAGAGATGGAACACCTCGGTACTTACAATTGTATTACTATGATCCTGATACCGAACTAGATCTTAGACTCCAATGGCGAAATCTTGATCGAGATATTACGAAGATCTTGACACGTGTTCTTTCAGCAAACCCTTATGTCAAGACATTTCGAAGTCTTGCTGAACTTGGACCCTTGATCGAGATAGTCAAAATATTCAGCCGTACTTTGGTTGTTACGATCCATTGTGTTATCCTCTATTTTTCCCCAATGGGGAGTCTGGTTGGCATCCTAACATACCACGTCAAGGAGTATCAATTAGTGAAGTCCACAATGATCCCGACATCATCGACGAACCAACAGAAGGTACCAATAATCTAACTACGTTTTCTAAGTGAAGATTATAAAAAGTACCCCGAAGCGTAATGTAATTAATTATTACCTTTTTTAATCTATTCAGATGCTAATACAGAAGGTTGTAGAAAAACCGTAGCTATGTGAGAGTACTACTGTTACAAGTTCCAAATTCGGTCTGCTGAGAATGCGCTTCTGTTTGGTGGTAGATTGCTACAACAATTTGGTGTGGACGTCTATATAAAACTTGAGACGTCACGTTTACATTTTTTTCAAAGAAACCAGGATAAGATAAGAGCGGATTTGTATCAAGGTATCGTGGATTGCGTCCATGCTGGGGAGGTTCATCCAAACAGAATCGGACAACGAATCGTTTTGCCTGCAAGTTTCATTGGAGGGCCTCGTGACATGCGACGCCGGTTTCTAGATGCTATGACTTTAGTTCAAGATGACGGCAAGCCTGATCTATTCATCACGATGACTTGTAATCCTCACTGGTTTGAGATATGTGATAATTTAAAACCTGGTCAAACCGCACAAGATCGTCCAGAGCTTCTTTCAAGAGTGTTTCATGCTAAACTAGAGGATCTTAAAGAACAACTTTTAAAGAAGCATCTTCTTAGAGAAGTTAAGGCATGCGTTTATGTTATCGAGTTTCAAAAGCATGGTTTGCCACATGCGCATATCCTTCTTATCATGTACACGCAATACAAAATAAACAATCCAGACCATTATGATAAGGTTGTGTGTTCCGAAATTCCCGATAAGCGAAGGCACCCTAAATTGCACGAGCTTGTTGTCAAGCACATGATGCATGGTCCTTGCGGAACCTTACGACCTAAAAGCCCTTGTATGCAGGGAGATCCTGATCCATCATGTCGTTTTCATTATCCTAGACAATTTAATGATTTGACAACACAAGGAGAAGATTCATATCCATTATATCGAAGAAGTGACAACGGAATAAGGGTGGACGTACGAGGAAGTGATCTTGATAATAGGTGGGTTGTCCCGTATAACCCAGTGCTTTTGATGATGTTCAACTGCCACATGAATGTCGAGGTTTGCTCAAGTATAAAATCCGTGAAGTATGTATTCAAATATGTTTACAAAGGACATGACAAACAGCTCATTCAAATAGATCCGGACGAGCAAGGGGTTGTTATTAATGAGATAAAGAGATTTCATGATGCACGCTATGTATCACCCCTGGAGGCTATGTGGCGTATTTTTTCTTTCCCCCTTTCTCAAATCTCTCATACTGTATTGACGTTGCAACTTCATCTCCCTAATCAGCACATGGTCAGGTTTAGAGATGATGATATTATGTCTGAAATTGCAAGGCAGTATTTTTATAAAGATTTTCCAAAACACTTCACATGGAATGGAGGCTCACGTCGTTGGAATCGTCGTAAACAAAGGCCACAAAGAGGTCGTATTGTTTCGGCTAATCCAGCTGAAGGAGAAAGGTACTACTTACGCCTACTTTTGTCAAATATCAAAGGTCCTACTTCTTTTGAAGATCTTCGCACACTTAATGGTGTAACGTACCCGACATTTCGAAGAGCGGCCCTTGAGATAGGCTTAATAGAGAACGATGATAGTTTATCGCGATATCATCACAGAAGCCTCTCTATTTCTGTTTCCAATGGCTCTTAAAGGGTTATTCGCAACAATATTGGTTTTTTGTAAACCTGGAGATGTTCGCAAGTTATGGAATGATCACTTTGACTCAATGTCTGAAGATTATAGGTTACATTTCCAAAATATTCATCGAGTTCAAGATATGGTTGTTACTGAGATCAGGGGATATCTACAATCTATGGGTAAAAATATAAAAGAATTTGATCTCCCAAAAATTGCACACGATGTTAATTTGCAATATGCGTTGCATCGTGAGGTACAAGAGGAGTACCAGATAGTTGTGGAACCTGAACACTTATCTGCTAGAGATTCACTTAATCGCGACCAAAGACTTGTGTATGATAAGATCATGATGCATGTGGACAATGATCGTCCGGGTTTGTTCTTTATAGATGGTCCAGGTGGAACGGGTAAAACATTTGTGTATAAAGCATTGCTTGCTCAAGTTCGTTCACGTGGTCTTATTGCTCTTGCAACAGCTTCATCGGGTGCTGCAGCTAATAACATGCCAGGAGGGAGAACAGCTCACTCCAGGTTTAAGATTCCCATTAATCTCAATAATAATTTAATGTGCAAGATCAAACTTCAAAGTGGGACCGCCGAACTAATTAGGTCAGCCAAACTAATAATATGGGATGAAGCATCGATGGCAAAACGACAGGCGATAGAGGTTGCCGATCTCACATTGCAAGACATCATTGGTGTTAGACTTCCATTTGGTGGAAAGATAATGGTTATGGGAGGTGATTTCAGACAGGTGTTGCCAGTTATTAAACGTGGCACTCGAGCACAGACTGTAGACTCAAGTTTTCGAATGTCGCCTCTATGGCGCTTCACTAAAAAGATGTGGTTGACCATAAATATGAGAGCATTAAATGATTCGTGGTTTTCTGATTTTCTTTTAAGAGTCGGTGATGGAACTGAAGAATCGATCAATGACAACTTTATCCGCATTCCCGATGACATGACAATTCCTTTCACTAGCAAAGAAAATTCTATAAAGAAGTTGTTCAACGCAATCTTTCCATCAATCGAAAACAGTGTATGTACTTCGGATTATATAGCATCAAGAGAAATATTATCGATAAGAAATGAGAGTGTTGACGAGATTAACGATCAAATGATCGACAATTTTTAGGGCGAGGAAATGGTTTATTACAGTTTTGATGAAGTTGAGGACGATAAAAACAACTTTTATCCGACTGAGTTCCTAAACTCACTAAATGTTAGTGGTTTGCCTCCTCATAAACTTCGATTGAAAATCGGATGTCCGATGATATTGATACGGAATATTGATCCATCACGTGGTCTATGTAATGGTACAAGATTGATATGCAAATGTTTTCACGTAACTCTATTGACGCCGAAATAGCTGCTGGGCAACATAGCGGGGAAAGAGTATTTTTTATAAGAATCCCACTGAGTCTTTCTGAAGATGATATGTTCCCGTTCGACCTGAAAAGAAAACAATTTCCCGTTCGACTTTGCTTTTCCATGACCCTTAATAAAGCTCATGGTCAAACAATTCCTCATGTTGGTGTTTATCTACCAGATCCTGTATTTTCACATGGGCAACTTTATGTGGCATTGTCTAGAGGGATATCACGGGAAAATACAAAAGTGTTAGTACATCCCGTCAAAGATTTCGGACGAGACGGAGTATACACCTCAAATGTTGTATATCGGGAAGTGCTACGTGATGTATGATCTGCACGTTCCTATCAAAATTTAAGCATATTCCTGTATATACGTTTTGTGCCTTCGGTTTTTATATTTTTTATATATTTGAATCATTTTTGTTGTTATTTTTCTTATCCCATAATAATCAAATGATTGTATGCATGCCAATTGGTTATTTAAAAATTTAAAGAAACCATGTACATCCGAATCCTTCTAAGTAGTATATACTAAATGTGAAAATGTTTTACTTTTTTTTCAGAATTCGAAAAGAAACTTACGTGATTATATAATAAGATTTTTTTTACATTTCCATTGTAACCAAGTAATTTAATAAACTTATAATTTTTACATTTGTAAATTTATAAAATGTTAATTCCTAAAAAAACAAATAAAAAGTTTTTATCAAACACAATATATAACTTTATCAAAATGCATAATAATTTGATGGAGAAAATTAAGCTAAAAAATCACGCATATGTCCCAATTCAAATGCTAATGGTCTTATATAGCTCAATTTCACTTACCCTTCATTAACACAATTCACCAACATCTCACAGTTTACAAACATGGAGACCTTCCCGGCTACGTTTTCTTGTCTCGATATTAAGGTAATTATCAACTACGTAGTGGATATATGAAAGTTAAACAATTAATTTGATGTAAGTTTTGAGTGAAAACATCATTATAATCATGAATAAATTGTCACGGTGTTTGATTTTACCTGTTTTTTTCTTAATGTTTTTCCATCATACTAAGTTAATCATATTTGTATTACATAAATTAGGAAGCTGTAATGGACGAAACGCAACAACAGTTTGAAGCTTTGTCAGGTATGTATATTGAATACATATAACATTTTTACTTTGATAAAACATATACAAGAGACTAAACATTAGTTTTTCAGTATCAAAATCTGCTATAGAAAATGTAGCAATGCAAGAGGCCAACACAAAAGAAACTGAGCCTGCACCAAATGTATCAACGAAACTTGAACAACCTCCTTGTGAATCTTCTGATATTATGTTCGCCGATGATAAATGGTGGCTGGAAAATCAAGATGAGATAATTAGGATATGCGAGAAGTATGACTAAAATTTATTATTCTTGTTTTTGTTTATTGCACTTTCATAATAGCTTACTGATGTAGACAATAATTTTAATGTTAATTTTGTTATTTATTTCACATGTTTAACGCTTGTGAAAAAGATATATATCGTATTGATGTTACTAACTAGATCTGTAATAACAGTAAAATCAATTATATAATAAAGTTTTGTAAAATATTATAAGAATAACAAAACTAACTAACTAAAATACTATTATACGATATATCACGAGTTGACTTATGAACCAACACAAAGGACTACCGCATTGCAAATTGCCGCCGCCGCATCGCGCGTGTACCCTACTAGTAAATGTAATAAGCATGAGGAGGGGTATTGGGTAGTGAATCAAAAAATGGGTTATGTAACGGACTAGTTGATGGGGATATTGGTTGATTCTAGGGTTGGATCAGTGTGAGGGATTGGGGAAGTAAGTGGTGTGGATGGGAATGTATGTAGGTGTGTGGGTAGTGTTTCTGGGATATAAGGTTCATGGGTAGGCCTAGATTGTGTATTGGTTTCAGTTAAGGGTTGGGATGTGGTTTGAGGTGGTGATTGGTGTAAGGTTTCAGGTGGGCTTTGGGTTACAGTAGGTGGTATTTCAATGGGTGGGAATTGGGTGGTTTGGTCATTTGGTGATAGTGGGTAAGGTGGTGTTTGTGGTGGTGTGTCTAAGGGTGTGGTTGGTGGTGTTGGTATGGGTTGGAACTCCCCCTGAACTTGTACATTCTCAACAATAACTCCTTCTCCACCTCCTTCATTATCTTCTCCACCATCTCCTCCATCATTCTCTTCATTACTACATTCATCCTCATTCTCACCATCCTCTTCATCCTCCTCTGAGATTAACTCGGGTATAGGGACAATCTCAAAATCATCAATCACTAGCCATGGTAAAATTTCAAACACTTCCTCAGGATTGAACCTGCTTGTGCTACCCAGAGTTGCAATCCGTTTATAGATATTTGGATCTTGCAGCACATGTGTTGTACCAATTGTGGGCAATCCTTCCAACTTTTGGATGAAGATAATCTGTAGAAACCTGGGATAGGCGAAAAATTTATCTTTGTTTGACTTTTTCAAGTTGCTCACCATTCCTTCAAACATCATCTTGGAAAAGTTGAATGGCAGATTAAACATAATAGCAATTGTAGCGTTGGCCAAATCCCAACTCATAAGAGTCCATGAGCCTTTTCTAGGGGCAAAGCCCTGAATAATGTCGTGTATCAAGAATCTGTATAAATTAGGGAACATTCCCTTTTAGAATTGTCATTCGTGCATCGTCCCCTGATATCCCATTGTTTGCATAAATATCTTGAGTAGATGGTCTATTGTGAAGTGAATAGGGTTGGGATCATCATCATGTAGCTGGAGACATCTTCTTATAAGACCTTCAGTTATCTGTATCTCCTGGTTTGCCACTGTAGCATCTACCCGCCTACCGTTGATATCGTCATATAATCTCGCTGAGCTCCAAAAATCAAGTGAATGATTCCTGTATATCACTGGGCACTCTGTCAAGGAGAAACTTATATTTGTCCGTTGAAGCCATCTAATCATCAGAGCTACATCTTCATTATCATAAGTAATCTGCAACAAGGCACATGTTGTGCTTGTGCTCAAATGGATATATCGGTTGATTGTTCGCCATTTCTGTTCAAACAAGAGCATATTCAAAGTATACATTAGTAATAAAGTTCAAAACTTTGAATGATTTAGGTTAATAATTTGAAGAAAGAGTAAAGAAATGTCTTTTGAACCTGATCTTCGACAAATAAATAACCTACACAATAACCTGATCTTCGACAAATTATGCATCTTCGACAAAATGCATAATCAAAGCCTATTATCACATAATCTTGGTCGGAAAACACTTAATTGATGCTTACCGAGTCAGATTGTGTGGGCTGAAAAACTAGGGTTTCGATTATTAGATGAACGCTATAAGTCGGTTGGGTTTTCTGAAATGAGAGGAAAAGTGGAAGGAGAGAGAGAAATGAAGTGTGAAAAATTTCTCTAACTCCCTCTCTTATACCTTTTTGAAAGTGGGTTTTAAATGCATTTTGTCATGTAGTGAGTTAATAGCTGTCACACAGTAATATTATCCATTAAATGTATTCACATTTAAAACTTTGCTCGATAAAGTTCATTTTCATTTAGCAAACCTTGCTCGAAAAAGTTAGTTTTACAAAGTGTGCTAGGTATATTCCACTTTCTCAAATCTTGCTCGTTTTAGAGTTATTTCAGACCATAAAGTACTTTTTTAGAGATAAATCTAAGTAAAATGAAGGAAGCTTACTCGAAATACATGATTGCTCAAGAAATAAATCACAAGACTAATAATCAAGTATAGAACATCTAATAGGCAACCTTTCTAGGAATCAATAAAGAATTCTATTAAAATATCTGACATATTCCTAATCGTCAACCTTGCTCGAATATCTGACAAACTCAAACCGTACCCGAAAATGTATAAACAGTTAGCAAATAATCAGTCAGGTAAACTGTTATACAAAGTATGTTCAAGACATTTTTGAATTAAGCAAAGTGTGCTAGAGGTGAGTTCTAGACACAAAGCGTACTCGAAAAGCAAAGATTTAACAAATTACCAAGTATGCTAAGAGAACACTTGAGAATTTCAAAGTGTGCTCGAAACATAAAGTGTGCTCGGGAGACTATTTGCCCGAAAACACTTGTAATTTTAAAGAAACATATTCAAATTTACATAATCATCAAGTGTGCAAAAATTTTAAGTTTACTTGAACATAAAAGGACAAATTCAAAAACACACTAAAAGCTTGCTAGAATGAAGTCAATACAGTTAAACAATCACATAAGTGTGCTAAATAGTCTAAAAACATTAAAGCTTGCTGGAAGTAACATATTCAATTACAAAGATTGCTAGACTGACTTACAACATCCTATAAAAACAATTAAGTGTGCTAGAAAGTCAACAAAGCTTGCTAGAATAATCAAACATATCAAATAGCTTGCTAGTATCAGTTATACTTGAAAACCAAGAAATAAAGTATGCTAGAAAGTCTTAACTGTATAAAAGCTTGCTAGTTACACCATATTCAGATACAATCAAATATCAAGCCTGCTCGGAAGGTTAACATTTCAAGTTAAGTAGGAAGCTCTGCTCGAAAAGTGTATGATCTTCAAAGTATGCTCGATAAGAATAAACTTAGACCAAAATGTCTAAGTATGCTAGAGAAAGTTATAAATCATGAAACCTTACTCGAAAATACATATGCAAACCTTTTTAGGTAAAATGCAAGTCTTTTTGACTTAAACCAATTACCAAAACATATTTGTCATTAAAGATCATTGTTTAAGAGCAAATGGTGCATTTAGAGATCAAATTTTAGTTATGTTTCCTTGCAAAACATTTTCTACCATTTTCTAAAAAGATCTCAAGAATGGGATCATATTGATTAAGTAGCTTCTTCAATACTTCATTCTCAGCATTATTATGACAGTATAGACAGGTTAACAGCAGGTCTAGACTTAGCATGAATTTCATTTCTTTGGTGATATGATTAATGTTCAATTAAGATGCATAATACTCAATGGATAACACATATTATTGTCTGATGCTCCATATCTATTCTCAAGGCTTATTTGGCTTTCACCAGATCACCCCAATTTGACTTTGACCCATTGGATTTGGTTTAAAAAAAACTTTTAATGACAAAACTTATGAGTTTTTTTTTTTTTTACCATAAGATTGTGAACATTTAACAACATTGTGTTGTTTGATTAGCAAATAGTTCACTTTTGTTCTTTGTCATTCTTTGAATAAATAGTTCACTTTTTGGGATCATATACCAATGGGCTCGTGTATGACTGGATAATCACTTTTTTGCCTATCATTCGGAAAGATTTATCCTAGAACATGCAGACACAATAATGTAACTCCACATTAAGCTTAGTAGTTTCTTTATGTTTATATCACCTTAGATTTTACACATCATGGGAAAGCAACCATACATGTTAATGACTGTACTAAGTTCCTTTTTAGCCTATTAAATCCATATGATTGGCTAAGTAGTCAATGTACTATCATTTCCCATTTTAACAGATTCAATCACCCCAAGTACTCTTAGCTTCCAGATTAATGGTTATCCCGACTGTCTACAAGTAGTCCGCAGGACCAAACACATAAATAAATACATGTCCTTTTGGCTTAGAGTCAATGGCATAATTTTAAGTGAAAGAACTAATTACAATTGCCCCAAATGCTTTCATTCTTTGGATTAATGGCTATCCTTTTAAATCTACAAGTAGATGACAGGACCAAATATATACAAGTATATGTTCCTCTGACTTGGGCAAATGACATAATTTTAAGCAAAGGTAATTCTTTTGAGACTTTCCATTAAAAATCCTTTTAAGCTTCTTTAAAGCTTGAACTGAATAGTATTATCATATCTCAACACCATTAACAACTTGCTCTGTGTTATCAAAAATTGTTTTGATCAAAAGTTTTCTTAGCGGTTTCAATTAAGCATAACATCTTGACATAAAAACACATTTTGACACAAAGAAAAGCAACATATTCAAATCTTAATCATAAATGATATTATCAAAACAAGTAGACATCACAAACTACACTGTCTAACACCTCCTAACGACATCATTAGATCAGATTTCACACATATTCAAACATTCAATTTATGACATCAGATAAGCATATAAATTCAAGTATTTCAATTAAGAATCACCTATCATGACATCACACACATATCAACTAATAAACAAGCATATGCATCAAAGATACCTAATCTTGCAGAGATAGACAATTAAGCACGTATCAGTTAACATCAAAAGTATCATATTCAAACATATACACACAACATTCATTGAGACTTTGAAAAGATAGTCAGTTTGCTCAATCAAGCACACATCATAAATCAGACTTCATTAGAGTTGATCATCCCCAGGGCTTTCAGAAGAAAGTTAAACCTGGTTCTGTCAAGTGGTTTTGTGAATAAGCCAGCCAAGTTATCACTGGTATCAAATCTTTTAACATCAATTAAACCTTTTTCACTACAGTCTCTTATGAAATGATGTATGATTTCAATGTGCTTAGTCTTGGAATGTTGCACAAGATTCTTAACAATAAAAGATGCAGCAATATTAGCAATGAAAATAGGGGTGTTTAAGAAATTCAGACCATAATCCGCATCTGATTTTGAATCCAGAGGACTTGTGCACAGCAAGCAGATGCAGCTATATACTCAGCTTCTGCAGTTGAGATTGACACTGTGGTCTGCTTCTTGCATTGCCATGACACCAATCTATCACCCAAAAATTAACACCCTCCTAAAGTGGACTTCCTGCTCATATTGCACCCATCATAGTCACTGATATATGTCTATTTATACATCTCGAATCCCGTGTAAAGTTGTGTTTCCGTAATGTTTTAAGTTCGTTTAAGTTCGAGTTTTGTTTATCTTTTATTAATTTAGGTTTTGAGTCAAGTTTTATATATTTATCGTGTTTTAACTCCTTTGGTGTCTTGCATGTTTTACTTAATTCTTTCTATCTTTTCATGCGAAGTTTAAGTACGTTTTGCCCGTTAATGATTACATGATTGTTCCACTTAGCGTTTCAATTTGTTTTCATGTAGATGGTGATTTGTAAGAAAAGAAGGTCTAGAAGGTTCTAAACGTTACTTGGATTTCAAGAAAGGGATCTAATATGGTTAAATAATAAAGAAAAATGCAGGGCACCTAGGGACTCCTGACCAGCCAAACTTTGTTAAACCAAGGCCCAGCTCGTTTATTATATAATGGATGCAAACCTAAACGAATGGAGACACTATTGGAGCCGATTTTCCAAGGGTTTGTGAAGGTTTTGAGGCTAGGAATCAAGGAGGATCATCAAGCTTTCATCCGGGTGTTCAAGGATCAATCGCAAAGGGTTTTATCACACTAAGTTTTGTTCCTTGTTCATTATTTATCATGTCTTTCCTCTTTGTTTTTAATACTTGTTTAGGATTGTTTTTAATAATGATTCTAGGCTAGACTTCATGTCTACCTAGGTTTGATGAACATGTGTTGACTTGATTCTTGCTTTGGACTTATGCTTTGATTATGGTTTCGTTGATTTAATAGTAAAAGTCTTGATTTTGTTTTCATGATGCGTATAAGTATTTATTATCTTGATTGATTGTTAACTATTGCTTCATGTAGATCTTTTATTTTTTTATTGTGTTCTTTAGATTTAGGGTTTATGTTTAATCCATTACTTGGTGTTTTGATTATTATGGTTAAATGGGCCCATTAGATCATAGAAGCTTGTTGATAGTTGGTTAAGGTTTTAAATGTTTTGCTAAATTCCAATAGCTATAAGGTGAGGAGTTGTTCATGTGTCTTAGTCAATTGCATGCTAGGATAGTTAGTGACAATATTCTTGCTTATTGTGTTGATCCATGTTCATGATGTCATGTTAGCTTATCAAGTTATCTAGGGTTTAGTGTTTCGTAAGATTTCTTGCTTTAGATACTATTAATTAACCCTAATTGATGACTTTGCGGAAATCAATTCAACTGATTGCTTAATAATCTGATAATTGTTCTTTGGGATTTCATTTGATTCAGTCAAAGGTCCTTACGGTTTGTTAGATGAACATGTTTAGAAATCAATTTCCATAATCATGTTATTTGTCCTTTGCTTGATGATTGTTGATGCATGGGATTCTTACCTAGGTAGATTCCTTCTCTTATTGGTTTCGATATTGCGTTTAGTTGCTTGTTTCTCGTTAACTTGTTTATTTACTTTCTTAGTTTAATATTAGTTTAAAAATCCCCCTTAAAACATTAACAATAAATAGTTATGTCGTAAGTTGAGTCTAATTAGTTAATTAACGTAATTTATAGAGTCCTATGGGTTCGATATTCCGTGCTTACTTAGCTTAGTACAATTGACCGGTTCACTTGCCGGTGTTTTATTTAGTTGAGTATTAGGTCTTGTTTTTATTACTTGTTTAATTTAGTTAATATTTATTGACTCTTTTTAGCACATAAAGTTTTTGGCGCCGTTTCTGGGGACTCTTGGCAATTGCGTTATTTGCGTTAATTGCACTTAATTGCTACATAAGTGCTATTTGTTTTATTTTTGTTTGAGTCGTAGGAGTCTAATTTTAGTTTTTTTTAGTATTCGAGTCTACTCACTTCATCTTTTGCGTTTTTCAAGTTTATGCCACATCTTCATTCGCAAGGACCACCGCTGGATAATCTTGGATCTTCTCCGTTGAAGACCGAGGCTAGTTCGTCAGTAGAAGAACAACCGTCAGAACCAGCATCTACACCAAATTCGTCACCACCCAGTTCACCACCCGAAAGTCCTAGAAGTCAAGATCCAATGGCCGACAATAGGACAATTGCTGCTCAATCCTTCGATGGCTTAACCGGAAACCAGTCATGCATCGTCGTTCCCGATATCGACAACCCCAACTCGTGGCAGATTCCGTTATACGTCATGAACAACATCGTTCAAACTAATCAATTTCATGGGAACGATGAAGAGGATGCGCCGGCTCATATTAACCGACTTTATCGCGTTTTGAAAACTTTTAAATTGCAAGGTGCTACTGAAGATGCAATTTTCTTACATCTTTTTCCTTTTTCACTTATAGGTAAAGCAGCTACTTGGCTTGACACGCAGCCACCTGGCACGTTCACCACTTGGGAAGCACTACGTTCTGCATTTATCAAGAGATACTTCCCACCGGCTAAAGCGGCTAATCTTCACGATCAGATTCACTCGTTTCACATGGAGCCGGATGAGCAATATTGTCATGCTTGGGAACGTTTTCAGAACTTGCTGTCTCGATGATCACAGAATGGTCTCAAACCATGGGCTCTCGTAGAGAACTTTTACAACGGGCTGAACTACAAAACCCAAGTTCGGTTTGACACAGCCGCAGGAGGAAGTCTACTGGCTAGGAAGAACGTCACCGAGTGTAACAAGATGTTTGAGAGCTTCGCTCAATCGGACCTTGCCAAAGTGCCACGTCACGGGAATTAGAATCCCGTTAGCAGTACATCCTCATCCGCTCGAGGTGTACACCAGGTTAATCTGGATACTAGTGTGGCAGCTGCTTTGGAATCACTAACTCGAGAGGTGAAGGAGCTGAAGGCCAAGGTGGACAGGTGTGAGTTTTGTAGAGGTGGACATGGTACTTTGGAGTGCCAGGTGATGAATCAACAAGTCGATTTTGTTGCTGGTCAGAATAGGTTTCCCAATAATTACAACAACAAAAATCAGAGTTGGAACACCTACAAGAACCCGAATCAGAATAATTCCAACTAGCGTCCGTCAGGCGCACCACCCAGATTTCAAAATTCTTATGCTCCAGCACAAGGTCAGTATTTTAATGATAATAATACCAGTAATACTAATGTTCAAAATAATGTGCAGGATTCGAATGGTGGGATTGGGCGTTTAGAAGAGATGATGAAGCTAATCTTAGAGAGAGACTAAGCAACACAGAAAAAGTTCGCCGAGCATGACTTACTCTTCAAAAACCAACAATCTTCTATTCTCGATATTCAAAGGACTGTTGGTGACATTGCTCTTCGTTTAGAAGAAAGGCCCCCAGGTCAGTTTTCGGGTATTCCTCAAACTAATCCGGCTGCTCAATTGAAAGCCATCTCCACTCGTAGTGGTAGGGTTTTCGGTCCGGAGGTAGTTAGTAGAGAAGTTGAGAAAGATGGGGAAGATGAGTTGATAGATGAAGAGATAGAAATGGAGGCTCCGGGTAAGTCACAAAGTACAACACCAATTATAGAGCCGCAAGTTGAGAAAAACACCGAGAATAAGCCGGTTGGAGCCCAGCCACCACCACACATCATTAACCCTGCTTATGTCCCGTATCCCGCTCGTCTAAAGCATCAACAGTATACGAAGGATTACGGGCATTTTCTCAATATATTTAGCCAATTAAATGTCAAACTCCCGTTCGTCGAAGTCCTCCATCATATGCCTAAGTACGCAAAGTTTTTTGAAAGATATTCTTACCCGACCCCGGTGTGTTTACCATCCCATGTCTTTTCGGAAGTGATACGACGTGTCAAGCATTGGCCGATCTTGGAGCTAGCATAAACCTCATGCCATATTCTTTGTATGAAAAGTTGGGCCTCGGAGAGCTCACCCCTACTCGTATGACGTTGTCTTTAACCGATCGTTCCGTTAAGTATCCGAGGGGTGTTGTGGAGAATTTGCTCGTGAAGGTAGATAATTTGGTTTTTCCCGCGGATTTTGTTGTTTTGGATATGGAGGCCGACGAGAGAGTTCCTATCATTTTGGGTCGTCCGTTTTTACGTACTGCTAGAGCAATCATTTATGTGTTTGAAGGCAAGATAACTCTTAGAGCCGGCGATGATAGTGCCACTTATTTGGCGAAGTCCACGAGGCATCCGAGTGGTCAAGACGGTCTCATTGATCCATGTCACCCAGTTTACTCGATAGAATCATCTATTTCGGGCATGGATCCAAGTCTTGACGAGTCCCATTCGGTGAGTTTAAGTGTGGGGAAGGAGCGAAAGGTTTCTAGTTCTCGGGTAAGTGTGAAGCATGTTGGAGAAAGAGGTGGTGGTAAGCAAAAGTTTGAGAAGGTTCGTGGTGTTAAAAAGAATAAGACAAAGGTTGATGAATGGTTGGATCGTGATACGATATCTTTGAGGGCATTGGAGTTCTACCGAGACGGAGGAAGCTCCACTCGGTCCGCCACGTGATTTGCATAACATGGGTTCTTGAGTGAAAACTCAAGTGTAGAGTTTGTATACTTCCTTTTATATTTTATTTTATTTATATTTCTATTTTCTTTTTCTTCGAGTCATTAACGTAGTTTTTGTAGTTCGTCTTTGTTTTTGTGTTTTTAAGTTTTGCTAGTTTGAAGAAAGTTTGAGCTATAGACGATCCCCAGATTAAGTATAATGAAAGAAACAAGTGTGGGGATGATGGAGCAGTGGAGCCGTATACTTTATATTTATTATTTGCTGCTAATTATTATATTTTATATATTGGTTGTTGAAGCACTTTAATTGCATAATATCTATCATTATGATAAGATACATTTTTAGATATGTTTGTTTTGTTTTGCCGCTTGCGTTCGTGTGAGAGAGAAGGAGTTACCAATTGTTGAGCATGTTCGTAGGGTGAGGGCACTCATGGAAGAAGACTTTGGCATCATGTTCCATTCGCATATTACCAGCTAAGTCTTTTCCATTTATCTAGCTTGTTAACTTTTTATTTTGCTTTTGTTTTAAATTTTTAGGTTTTTAGTTTTTTGTAGTCCGACTTTATTTTTAATTTTATTTTTATTTGAGTCGTCCTTATCCTTGCATTGAGGACAATGCATAATTTAAGTGCGGGGATAGGATATTTGAGTCGTAGTTTATTTTTGCTTTAAATTAAAAAATAAAAAAATTTAAAAAAATTGAAAAATGTTTAAAAATGTCCCTTGAATCTAGTTTTTTTGCGTTAAAATGGGAGATGATGATATTTATTGGAAATTGGTTTTTCAAACCACTAATAATATGAGATAAATAAAAGAAAGCACACTTAACTCGGGATGTGTTGGTAGGCTCAGCCTTGAAAATGAAAGGGCAATTTGATTAAATGGGTCGGAAATCTCTTGTGGGTTAAGCGTTTTGTCCGTAGAAAATAAGTAATGAAAGGTCAGCCATACTCAAGCCTCAATTCTTAGTATGAAAAAGTAGAAAATATCATAAAGTTTGAAAAGTTTAAAAATATTGAATACGTTATCATATGATGCTTGGGTAGGTTTAACGTTAGAGTATGTCGTGTAGCCTGTGATATAAATCTTAAACTGATAGTTTTAGTGTTTTTCACCTCATTGGCGTATGGTTTTATAACCTTAAATCTTGTATTGATGGGATGCCCCGGGTCCGGAGACCATGGGTCTGTATGCCGACTATTCATCTGGGTATTCACGATTCCAAATGGGGTTGTGAATATTTAAAATAAAAGCTAAAAAAAGAGCAAACCCTTATAAGTCTTTAAACATAATCACAAAAAGTACAAATACATTACAGACTTGATCATCTACGCTGTTAGTCATGTGGGGTCCCCTTGCTCGCGTCTCATTACCATTAAGAAACGGACCACAAGGGACACGCCACATGTAAGCCCTACAGATGAAATTTTGCATCCTCACCTATGGTAATGGTTCAGTGTATTGCTTGATAACGGGGGTATGTCATGTTGTGGGGAACACTAGCTATGAATTAATTGAACCTTAATAATATCTAATGGTTGCTTGGTAGACTTTGATGCTTAAGCTTAGGTGGATAAACAATACCCTTGATCGTCTTAACTATTCATGAAAAAAAATAGAGCAACAAAAGTTTTAAATCTGCTAATTTTGAGGTTTAAGTCAAGTTGGGGTGGTTTGGTCCGGTAAAAGCTGAAAATAAGCGGGTCTTAATTGTGTAAACCACTGAGTACTATTATTGTCGGACCTTATTTGTCCCGGTAAAGATTAAGGCATGGGTTTAAGTGGACAACAATATCGGTGATCGCGGTTTTTGCGTTTTTTCTAAGCTTTAAAATTTAACCTATATGTTTGTTAGACTATATTTTCCGCTTCTGATCCAACTGCATTACACTTTTTCAAAGACGAAAAAAGAGTAAGTGTGGGGATATTTGATATACGTCTATTTATACATCTCGAATCCCGTGTAAAGTTGTGTTTCCGTAATGTTTTAAGTTCGTTTAAGTTCGAGTTTTGTTTATCTTTTATTAATTTAGGTTTTGAGTCAAGTTTTATATATTTATCGTGTTTTAACTCTTTTGGTGTCTTGCATGTTTTACTTAATTCTTTCTATCTTTTCATGCGAAGTTTAAGTACGTTTACATGATTATTACACTTAGCGTTTCGATTTGTTTTCATGTAGATGGTGATTTGTAAGAAAAGAAGGTCTAGAAGGCTCTAAACGTTACTTGGAGTTCAAAACGGGATCTAACATGGTTAAATAATAAAGAAAAAAAGCAAAAAAAACGAAAATTCCCAAAAGAGGGCGTCACGCCTAGACAAATGCCCAGGATGCCTTCGCGGGGCGCCTAGGGACTCCTGACCAGCCAAACTTTGTTAAACCAAGGCCCAGCTCGTTTATTATATAATGGATGCAAACCTAAACGAATGGAGACACTATTGGAGCCGATTTTCCAAGGGTTTGTGAAGGTTTTGAGGCTAGGAATCAAGGTGGATCATCAAGCTTTCATTCGGGTGTTCAAGGATCAATCGCAAAGGGTTTTATCGCTCTAATTTTTGTTCCTTGTTCATTATTTATCATGTCTCTCCTCTTTGTTTTTAATACTTGTTTAGGATTGTTTTCAATAATGATACTAGGCTAGACTTCATGTCTACCTAGGTTTGATGAACATGTGTTGACTTGATTCTTGCTTTGGACTTATGCTTTGATTATGGTTTCATTGATTTAATAGTAAAAGACTTGATTTTGTTTTCATGATACGTATAAGTATTTATTATCTTGATTTATTGTTAACTATTGCTTCACGTAGATCTTTTATCTTTTGATTGTGTTCTTTAGATTTAGGGTTTATGTTTAATCAATTACTTGGTGTTTTGATTATTATGGTTAAATGGGCCCATTAGATCATAGAAGCTTGTTGATAGGTGGTTAAGGTTTTAAATGTTTTGCTAAATTCCAATAGCAGTAAGGTGAGGAGTTGTTCATGTGTCTTGGTCAATTGCATGCTAGGATAGTTAGTGACAATATTCTTGCTTATTGTGTTGATCCATGTTCATGATGTCATGTTAGCTTATCAAGTTATCTAGGGTTTAGTGTTTCGTAAGATTGCTTGCTTTAGATACTATTAATTAACCCTAATTGATGACTTTGCGGAAATCAATTCAACTGATTGCTTAATAATCTAATAATTGTTCTTTGGGATTTCATTTGATTTAGTCAAAGGTCCTTAGGGTTTGTTAGATGAACGCGTTTAGAAATCAGTTTCCATAATCATGTTATTTGTCCATTGCTTGATGATTGTTGATGCATGGGATTCTTACCTAGGTAGATTCCTTCTCTGATTGGTTTCGATCTTGCGTTTAGTTGCTTGTTTCTCGTTAACTTGTTTATTTACTTTCTTAGTTTAATCTTAGTTTAATATTAGTTTAAAAATCCCCCTTAAAACATTAATAATAAATAGTCGTGTCGTAAGTCGAGTCTAATTAGTTAATTAACGTAATTTATAGAGTCCTGTGGGTTCGATATTCCGGACTTACTTAGCTTAGTAAATTGACCGGTTCACTTGCCGGTGTTTTGTTTAGTTGAGTCTTAGGTCTTGTTTTTATTACTTGTTTAATTTAGTTAATATTTATTGACTGTTTTAGCATATCAGTCACTATCTGTGTAGGCAATCAGATCAAATGTTTGGTTCTTTGGATACCAAATTCCCAAATCAGGTCTTCCCTTCAAATATCTAAAGAGTCTCTTGACTGCATTCATGTGAGAAACCTTAGGACTTGACTGGAATCTTGCACAGACACATATAGCAAAAAAGATATCAGGCCTTGAAGCAGTTAGATACATCAGTGATCCAATTTTTGCTCTGTATTCATGTTCATCCACTGGCTCCCCCTTTTCATCAGCTATCATCTTTTATTTTGGATCCATAGGAGTTGAAGTTGTCTTAAGATTATTACACTTGAATTTGTCTAATATGTCCTGCACATACTTAGATTTTGTATATGAAAATCCCATCAGTTTCCTGTTGAACTTGCAATCCAAGGAAGAAGTCCATTTCTCCCATAGAGCTCATACTGTATTTGGATTTCATAACCTCTTCAAACTCCATGCACATATGTTCATTGGTTGACCTAAAAATACTGTCATCCACATAAACTTGTAGCAAAAGCAAATCTCTTCCTCTCCTTTTCTAAAAGAGGGTCTTGTCAATAGCTCCCCTTTGGAAACCATTTTCTAGTAGGTGATTTGATAACTCATCATACCAAGCTCTAGGAGCTTGATGTAGTCCATACAAGGCTTTGTTCAACTTATACACCCTGTTAGGATACACAGGATCCTCAAATCCTGGTGATTGAGCTACATACACCTCCTCTTCTATTTTTCCATTTAGGAAAGCAGATTTGACATCTAGTTGGAATACCCTTATATTCTTTGAGGCAGCATAAGCTAGGAAGATTCTTATTGCTCCAAGTCTTTCAACTGGTGCAAAGACTTCCTTAAAGTCAATCCTTTCTTCTTGTAGGCATCCCAATGCAACAAGTCTAGCTTTGTTCTTAATCACAATACCTCATTCAGCCCTTTTATTCCTAAAAACCCATTTGGTTCCAATTGCATATCTGTTTCTTGGCCTATCTACAAGTTCCCACACTTGCAGGTCTCTGAATTATGCCAACTCCTCTTGCATGGCTTCTACCCAACTATTGTCCTTTATTGCTTAAACAATGTTCTTTGGTTCTATTTGGGATAGAAAGCAGGAGTACAAACAAATGTTTGCAGATTCAGAATGACTTCTTGTAACTCTTTCATTGATGTCTCCAATGATGTGTTCAGAATGATGATTCTTTTCAACATAAGAGGTTTGAACTATCATATATGTTGACACAGTAGTGTCAAGATTTGATTCATGGAGATCTGGTTCTTCAATGAACAAATTGTTGTTGTATTATCAACTTCAGGTGCTTCCTTATTGTTCTTCCTTGAAGTAGATGCATCATTGTTTCTTAAATTTAATCTGTCAAATAAATCTTAAAACCTTGCCCCTGTGGCAGTTTCTTCTTCACCGGTTAGGTTGCTTGAATCTTCCCCATTTTGAACTTGATTATCTTGCACTACTTGATTGTCCTGAGTATATCTGCTTGATCTTGTTCTGGACTCTGATTGTTTTGTTGATCAACATTTTGAACTTGGTCATCATTTTCACTTGAGGGATCCTTTATGAATGTATATTCACTTTCTTTACTTGCAACCTTGTTCCATAACTTTTCCAAATCCAATGTTTTATGATTTGTCTATTCAATCACACTGGTCTTGTAAAATGATTCATCAAAGTCTTCATGATAAATCTTGAAAGACTTGATCAGTTCTCAAGGTCAAACAGCCATGCTGCACCATCAACTGTGTTAAATTGATTTTCATTAAAGACTACATCAGATGATTCAATCACACTCAAATGATCTTTCACATATACTCTGTAGCCAACAAAGAAGCAATCCAAGGATTTTGCTTTAAACTTGTTTAAATAATCCTTGGTGTTCAAAAGTGAACATTTGCATCCAAACGGCTTGAGAAACTTGATGTAGGGCTTTATTTTAAACAAGATCTCATAAGGATTCTTGTCTTGACTTTTGTTGAGAAGTACCCTGTTCTGAACATAGCAAGCTGTGTTAATGGCTTCTTCCCAAAAAGTAACAAGTAGATAAGCATATGCTAACATGGTTCTTGCAGCTTCAATGAGTGTTCTGTTCCTTCTTTCTGCAACACCATTTTGTTCAGGAGTTCTAGGAGCTGAGAATTGTTGAAGTATTCCTTTTGAATTGCAGAATTCTTCTATAACTCCATTCTTAAACTCAGTACCATTGTCACTTCTCATTACTTTGACCCTTGCATCTACTTGATTCTCAATCCTGGTTACACAATTCATAATCAACTAAGCAGTCTCATCTTTTGTACTTAGAAAATAAACCCAAGTGTATGTAAAGCGTACCTTCGGGCACGTATATGTGTATGTAAAGTAAGTTATCTGCTTAACTAGAACTCACTCAGCGTAGCTGACTTTTAGTATGCACGCAGGTGAATAGATTGCAGCAGCAAGCTTGAAAGAGACACATGGCAGGATTGGAAGAGACTGGCATCTAAAGATCTGTTATGATATTTGATATTATATGTTATGTTATGCTTTAAAGAGACAAGTTATGAACATTTGTAATGAATGGTTGGCTTTTAATATTATTCCGTGAAAGTTTTAATTAACTCTTATATTTAGAACTGTGTTTATGAGTAAATCCAACGTCCAAAGTAGGGCACCGGTAACGGGGCCTTACATAGTCTGATTTAATCGAGTCTGTTATTGTAATCGAGTGTACGCAATGTAATCGAACCATCAGGTAATCGATTAAGCATTATTATCGAGTTTCTTTTGTAATCAGTTGTCCATTCTATTCGCATTCATCATTGTATGTGATTAACAAGATTGTAAACGAGTTTATGATTGTATGCGAGTTCATTGTAAGTAATCGAACTTACGGGTGTATTCGAAATCCTTATTGTAATCGATTCATATTAGTGTAATCGACTAGAGGGCATGTGATAGAGTTCTTTATATTGTAATCGACTATCTGCATGTATTCGAGTCCACACATTGTAATCGAACCGTTTATATATATTCAAATAAGATCAATGCACTCGAACTCTACATTATATTCGTTTAAGGACCTTGTAATCGAGTTTTAAGGTTGTAATAGAACAGAAGCTTCGTAATCGAATGGGTTGTTGTCCCCAGCTCATTTTATCATCCTTAACAAACATCTCCCAACCTTAATACACTCGTTATGGTTCGGTATTTCCCAAGAACGCTTCCTAACCATTCTCGTCCATATCTTGACCCGTATATATCCTAAAGCTTGGACCTTTATGGTCCAAAGCGTTCAAAAACTAGATTTAGGGTTTCTTTTTGAACCGTATTTATCCATTAATCTGTTACGTCCATTTAACATCAAGTTTATAAATTAATGGTCCATTTATACCCGGTCTACTCTAGGGTTTGGTCTCATGGAAAACCGTTCATAAAAACATAAACTTTAAAGATCAAGAACATACCTTTACTCGTTTCGAGGTTATGGTTTAGCTTGGTTATCTTGTATCTTGCTTAAATATCCAAGATCTATCAATCTTTATCTTGGTTTTTGGTCTTGGATCCCTTCCTTAGCTCACGGCCGTAAGGATGTATGTGTATGTGTGTGTTTTGAGAGTGCAGAGAATAAGACGGAGAGAAATGAGGGTTTTAGGGTTTTAGGTATGTATAAGGGAGTATTTATACTCCCTTAAGCCCATGGACCTAAGGCCCATCCCTTCCCTTATTCTATATTTTCCCACCCAAGTCCATACTCTTCTTTATATTTAATTCTAGTTAAGTATTAACACACAGTAAATAAACATAACTTTCCTTTATTTATTATTATAAATTTTAGGATGTTACAAGTCTTCCCTCCTTAAATCAGTTTCGTCCTCGAAACCTAACTATTACTAAAACATATTCAACTAAAACTTGCGCATCTCTTCCTCAACTTCCCATGTAGCGTTTGATCCTTTATGATGCTTTCATATCACCTTCACTAGGGGTATAACATTATTACGAAGTTTCTTTTCCTTGCGGTCAACAATCTCTATCGGTTGCTCAATGTAGTTCAACTGTTCATCAACCTCAATATCCACCAATGGCACATGAGACGTGTCATCAGCTACACCTTTTCTTAGATGAGAAACGTGGAAGGTTGAATGAAGTCCTTCTAACTCCTCGGGTAAATCTAGCTTGTAAGCCACTTCACCCACACGTTCCATAATCTTAAACGGTCCAATTTACCTCGGACTCAACTTCCCTCTCTTTCTAAAAAGGATAATTCCTTTCCAAGGCGAGACCTTGAGCATCAAATTGTCACCAACGTTAAACTCAATCGGGCATCGCCGCTTATCGGCATACGACTTCTATCTGTCTTGAGCAGCTTTCATTCTTACCTTGATCTGATCGAACTTTGAGGAAGTTTCTTGCACAACTTCTAAACTTCCCATCTCTTTTTGACCAATCTGTCCCCAACATACAGGGGTTCTACATCGTCTACCGTAAAGTATCTTAAACGGTGGCATACCAATACTTGAATGGTAGCTGTTGTTATAGGAGAACTCTGCCAGATGCAGATGATCATCCCAACTTTCTCAAAAGTCTAAAACACAAGCACATAGCATATCCTCAAGGGTTTGGATCGTCGTTTCAGACTGTCCATCTGTTTGAGGATGATAGGCCGTGCTGATGTTCAATATAGTCCCCATAGCTTCATGGAACTTCTTCTAAAACCTCGGCATAAACCGAGTATCTCTGTCAGACATGATCGATAACGGTACTCCACGCTTAGATACAACCTCTTTGATGAACAAACTTGCTAACGATTTTGACGAGATGGCCTCTCGTATGGGCAGAAAGTGAGCACTTTTGGTCAAACGGTCCACTATCACCCAGATAGTATCATGATGCTTAGCTGTATGCGGTAGCTTGGTTATGAAATCCATGGTGATGTGTTCCCATTTCCATTCTGGTATCTCCAAAGGCTGCATCTTTCCATAAGGCTTCTGATATTCGGCCTTGACTTGCAAACAAGTTAGGCACTTACCGACATAATCTACTACATCGTTCTTCATATCTGGCCACCAATAATCTCTTTTCAAGTCTTGATACATCTTAGTGGATCCTGGATGAATTGAATATCTTGAGTTATGGGCTTCGTCTAAGATTCGACCTCTAAGATCCCCATGGCGTGGGATCCACATACGGTCAAACCAAGTCTTAACACCATGAGTGTTTTCCCTCAACTCGTCTTGCTGACCGAAAATCCTCTCTTTCTTTACTAGCACATCATCTACGAGCACTTTTGACTGCACTTTGATGATTTCTTCAAATAGGCTTGAGTTCATAATCAACTAGTATGACTTCACTTTTGCAATGACTTTCTCATTCTTACGACTTAGCGCGTCGGCGACCACATTAGCTTTACCAGGATAGTACTTAATGTCGCAGTCGTAATCCTTTATCAATTCTAACCACCTTCTCCATCTCATGTTCAACTCCTTCTGCTCGAAGAAGTACTTTAAACTTTTATGATCCGTGTAAATAGTACACATAGTAATATACAGGTAATGTCTCCATATCTTAAGAGTGTGCACTACTGCTGTTAGCTCTAAATCATACGTCGAATAAGTACTCTCATGGACTTTCAACTGTCTAGACTCGTATGCTATCACTTTTCCTCGTTGCATCAACACGCAACCTAACCCACAATGCGAAGCATCAGTACAAACAACCAAATCCTCGTCACCATCGGGTAGAGCAAGGATTGGAGCTTGCGTGAGTCTTTTCTTTAATTCTCCAAAAGCTTCTTCTTGGAACTTTCTCCAAATGAATACTACCGACTTTCAGGTCATACCGATCAACGGTGCGGCTATCTTGGAGAAGCCTTCGATGAATCTCCTATAGTAGCCAGCTAACCCTAAGAAGCTTCGTATATCAGTCGGATTCTGTGGAGTCTTCAATTTTTTATCGCCTCAATCTTAGCTGGGTCACCGGTAATAACTTCAGGATTAATGACGTGACCTAGAAATTGCACTTCTAGCAACCAGAACGCGCATTTCAAAAACTTAGCATACAACCTTTCTTCTTTATAACTTCCAACACTTCCCTCAAATGCTCGCCATGTTCAGACTCAATCTTTTAATAAATCAATATATCGTCGATGAAAACGATAACTGACTTATCCAACATCAGCTGACACACCCTATTCATCATGTCCATAAATGCTGCAGGAGCATTTGTTAGACCGAATGACATCAAGAGAAACTCGTAGTGTCCATACCGCGTCCGAAACGCTGTCTTAGGGATGTCTGCCTCTTTCACTTTCAATTGATGGTAGCCTGATCTGAAATCTATTCGTGAGAACCAACTTGAACCTTGCAGTTGGTCAAACAGATCATCAATCCTTGGCAAAGGATATCTATTTTTTACCGTAAGCTTGTTCAACTCGCGATAGTCTATGCACATTCTCATACTTCCATCCTTCTTCTTCACGAACAGCACCGGTGCGCCCCATGGGGAAACACTTGGGCTTATAAAACCTTTGTCGAGGAGTTCTTGCAGTTGGGACATCAATTCTTTCATCTCGGATGGCGCTAGACGGTAAGGCTCTTTCGTGACAGGCTGGCACCTGGTATTAAATCTATCTGGAATTATCTCTCGCTCCGGCGGCAACCCCGGAAGATCCTCAGGGTATACTTCTGGGTTGTCGCGCACGATAGGAACATCTTTCATTTCTTTCGTCTCGGCTGTAGCGTTGACAACATACGCCAGGTAGTAACCGCACCCTCGCCTTAACAATCTAGACATTTGGTTGAACTCTATGGTATACTCAAGATGTGTCATCATTCCAGCTTTCAAGTTCAGAAACTTCATCTCCGCCCTCTCAACTTTGGCGTCAACACAGAACCTCTTAATCACTAACTCCGTCAGATCGTCCCACCTCATTGCCTTAATCTCTTCTTGACTCTTCCTCTGCTCAATCGAATCCCACCAGTACATTACTTCATAACCGAAGGATTGGGTAGCATAACCCACAGCTTGGTCGGGACGGCATTCGCTGATTCGGATAACCTTGTACATTGTGGTTATCCATTGGAGAGTAGCGATTGCGTCTCCCCAAATAGTTAGCTTCGGCCGGTCGCAACCTTTAAATAACTTGTAGTTGCACCCACGTCGGCCTCTCCTCCTATTATCAACCACACTCGAGTCCTCCTTCTCTCTTTCATCATCTTTCATACCCTTCTCTCCCGACCCTCAGCAGTTCTTCCATGGCTTCTAGCAGGCTCTTTAGGACTCAAGTTCTTCACAGCTGCGGCTACAGCTTGAAAAATGGCTGCTTGGACTGCTGGGTCCAGTTGATACCCTTCGTTGTTGCTCAGGTTTCGCCCAGCGGCGCTTCCTTCTTCGCTAGTGTTAGAAGTTGATTCTACATAATGTTGTCGGACAAGGCGGGCCTGCCGCGACATCCAGTGTGACCTCCTGCTCCAACAACTTGCCTAGCTCCAGCCATCATATTCTGGAAGGGAAATCACAAACTACATCACTCAAGGAACAACTATTTAGTACAAGGATAGTAAGGCTAACAGGTAATAACAATGGCCAGCTGTGATTAGCTAATCACGTTACTTTCCGTGTCCTATACACTTCCATTTATGAGTCTATTTGTGCTAAGTCTACTTTTAAGCAGTTAATCAATCAAACAATCATTTGATCTTATCCCTAACATTCACATATCATTTCTTTAGCAATCAAGCTAATATTAACATTTATTATTTAACCATACACTTTACCTTTACCGAGCTTGCTTGAGTGACACATGGCTATATTGAACTAGCATCTTCTCTCTTTTCTTACTTAAATCCCATTCTCTGTTCGAGTCAAAGCATTTAGGATGCTTAAATCTCTCAAACAGATTCGTTAAATTCGAAATTCCGAATCTTATTTGATATTTTTACTTAATTATTTTAGTGATAAGGATGGTTATAAGCATATAAACGATTTGGTACAATCAATTTTTTTATTATAGAGCGAAGATTAAGGATCAAGAAAATAAACGGGTTATGCTTTGATTATAAAAATGTATGGGTATGGGTTTGGATAATAATATAATAATATAAAACAGATTTGCACAATGGTCCTTCTAGTATAAAGATGGGAACAAAAAAATGGGTTAAAGGTTTGTTTAGGGTTAAAAGTGTATATATTTCAAAGTAGTTTTAAAAATTCAATAAATAATTAAACAATAATATTAAAATAATAGTAATGGCTCGATAAACGTGACATTTTATTGGTAAAAAATTCCCTGACGTAAAATGGGTCGTGTAACGAATAATAATATTATAATTTAAAATCCGAGTTGTTACATTAATTACCTTATCATGGTTACGATTTTCCTCAAAACACTATTGTAGCTCTTAATTTTACCAGCTGTAACAAAAACGTATTATTTACGTGACCCGCTCAAACCAACCCAAACCAAACAAAAAATTCAAATGTCTAGTTAAGAGACATCCGAGCAACGAAAAAAGTGACCTCGATAGGAAAAAGATCATGAGCCATCATGTAATATAATAAAGGAGTTTCGCCACAACTAAACTATAATACTATAAGCATAACAAAAAAAACCAAATCTAACAAATATGATCCAATTGTATGTAATAAAGTAAGTTGGGTGGATTTTTTTTTTCTTTTAAATTAAATTCAAATGGCTTTGAAATAAAGAAAACAGACAAGAAATTGAAAGCATCAGTGATTGAGTAGTGGTCATAAGTCTCAAAAGACCTTCAACAATACCAAACCTGTCATTTATAAGATGCAAGTTCATGGTTTAAGTAAATTCAAATGGTTTGTAGGGCCCTTTTAACGGTGCCTCACTTTGGACGCCGGATTTACTCATAAACACAGTTCTAAATATCAGAGTTAAATAAAGCATTTGCGGAATACTAAAACTTTCATAAAACATTACATATTAATTCATAACTTGTCTTAAATAAACATCTTGTCTTTCAAAATCAAAAGCTTTAAACATTAAACATCTTAAGTCTTCAGATGCCAGCCGCTTATTCTTCTGTCATGTGCCCTGCTTAAGCTAGCTGCCTTATTCTACTCACCTGCATGCATACTAAAAGTCAGCTACGCTGAGTGAGTTCTAGTTAGTCATACAACATACAACACATTCATACTTACATGCTTTCAAACTTTCATACATTCGTTCATTATACACTTACTTACCTTCATACCTTATTTCTTTCATTTTCATACCTTACGTTTTAAAGAGCATTACGCCCTACTTTTCTCGAGTATTATTAGAGCTCGGTTCCCTCTTTCCTCGAATATTATTAGGGTTCGGTTATGTCTTTCCTCGAGTATTATTAGGGCCCGATTCCATCTTGCCTCGAATATTATTAGGGTTCAGTTCCCTCTTGCCTCGAGTATTATTAGGGTCTGGTTCCCTCTTGCCTCGAATATTATTAGGGTTCGGTTCCCTCTTGCCTTGAGTATTATTAGAGCCCGGTTCCCTTTCGTTACCATACAACCATACATTACCTTTCCTTGTTATTATCCTCATAACATTCATACATATATACATACATATCATACATGCATTACTCATACATACTTTATCTCATACACTCATTTCATACTTACTACATAATACCTTACTTAACAATACGTGCAATACCCGAAGATCGTTCACGTACTGTCAAGCATTCATTAATAATACAAACATAACTATCACATTCATCATTAAGACATACTCTTACCATTTAAGGTAAGTGTATTAACATTCACATTGAGTATGCAAACAGCCCTGAAAACATAACAAGGAAATGGGGCTAGAAACTCACCTGGATCATGTTACGTTCTCCGTTAATCGTGATCCCTTTGTTTAACTGTGCTCCGCTAACTGTATATTAATCACGCGTATCAATACTAGTCCTATCACATTATTCATATTTCATCCAAAATGGCTAAGTCTGATCTATTCTAATGGTTTTATGTTAGAATACATTTTACTTAGATTATTAAATCCTTAAACCCTAATATGTTCAAATATATATTTTCAAATACTTTAACATTTCTTTCTTTGCATAAAGGCAGGGCTTGTATTAGATTACATGGCACATAGAATCTAATTGTACTCAATCCATGAGCACCCAACATACCCTGCACTCGAATACATTAGTGTATTCGAGTGTGCTTATATGTAATCATTTGGGTATATGTGTTTGAATGCACATATGTGTGTATGAATTCGATCCATGTGATGTATTCGAACTAGCATATAGCATTCAAAACACTCCTCGTATTCGAACTGGCCTTCCAGTAACCGAATATTACATTGTAATCAAATCTTTATGTATTTGGATTCATATTTTATGCGAGTTTAATTTTTATTCGATTCGCCTCAATGTAAGAGAATTTAGCATGTATAGTCTGATGTAATCGAGTCTGGTATTGTAATCGAGTGTACGCAATGTAATCGAACAATTAGGTAATCGATTAAGCATTGCAATCGAGTTTGCTTTTGTAATCAATTATCCATTCTATTCGAGTTCATCATTGTATGCGATTAACAAGATTGTAAACGAGTTTATGATTGTATGCGAGTTCATTGTAAGTAATCGAACTTAAGGATGTATTCGAAATCCTTAATGTAATCGATTCATATTAGTGTAATCGACTAGAGGGCATGTGATCGAGTTCTTTGTATTGTAATCGACTCTCTCCATGTATTCGAGTCCACACATTGTAATCGAACCGTCTATATATATTCGAATAAGATCAATGTACTCGAACTCTACATTGTATTCGTTTAAGGACCTTGTAATCAAGTTTTAAGGTTGTAATCGAACAGAAGCTTCATAATCGAACGGCCTGTTTTCCCCGGTTCGTTTTATCATCCTTAACAAACACCTCGCGACCTTAATACACTCGTTATGGTTCGGTATTACCCATGAACGCTTCTTAACCCTTCTAGTCCATATCTTGACCCGTATATATCCTAAACTTGGACCTTTATAGTCCAAAGCGTTCAAAAACTAGATTTAGGGTTTCTTTATGAACCGTATTTATCCATTAATCCGTTACGTCCATTTAACATCAAGTTTATAAGTTTATGTTTTGTTTATACCCGGTCTACTCTAGGGTTTGGTCTCATGGCAAACCGTTCATAAAAACATAAACTTTAAAGATCAAGAACATACCTTTACTCGTTTCTAGGTTATGGTTTAGCTTGGTTATCTTGTATCTTGCTTAAATATCCAAGATCTATCAACTTTATCTTTGTTTTTGGTCTTGGATCCCTTCCTTAGCTCACGGCCATAAGGATGTATGTGTATGTGTGAGTTTTGAGTGTGTAGAGAATAAGATGGAGAGAAATGAGGGTTTTAGGGTTTTAGGGAGGTTTAAGGGAATATTTATACTCTCTTAAGCCCATGAACCTAAGGCCTATCCCATCCCTTATTCTATATTTTCCCACCCAAGTCCATACTCTTCTTTATATTTAATTCTAATTAAATATTAACATACGGTAAATAAACATAACTTTCCTTTATTTATTATTATAAAATTTAGGATGTTACATGGTTTTGAAACAATATGAAGTAAAAACATTGAGTTAATTATTGTCAATGTACAAAAGAAAAAGAAGATGATTGGAAGTGTGGGCGATGGCTACATTGCATCTGAAGAAAAGAAGAACCAGCACTTTGGTTGGGTATTGGTGTTTAAGATTTGTTTTTTCACCACAAAACAGTATTGGAGTTATTATTTTCTAAAAAATAATGTGTTTATGACACATTATACATACAAGTTACATGCCTAAAAGTGTGAAATTATGGATTTAAGCAAGATTAACATTTACCGAGTTGTATGGTAGTATCGAACGGGTTTAAAGATGCTTTAGGAGGTTTCGGGTAAGCGAGTTGGGGTGATTTTGGTCCGTTTCAGGCTGGTTAAGGTTGTGAACAGAGTCAAAAGAGCGCAGAAATCACTTCCAAACTGTGGAGCGTTGATTCAAGTTATTACTGGTCAAAGGTATCACTTCAATCTAGCAAGAACCTAACGCAACAAAACCAATAATAATCATTGACATGAGATTCAAGTGTAGTGAAAGAAAAATATATGGAATCCAAACTCTGGAGATCCAATTGTGGCAAAAGTATCTAAAAAAAACTAAAAATCAAATCAACTAAATCTGGATAGCATAGATACTTACCAATAATTAAACAACAGTGAGAGAGTAATCAATCGAATTGCCGAAAAATTAATGTTTGAATTTGGTTGTTGAAGTTGTGGGCGTGTATACGATGCATTGATTTTGTCAACAATTATTAGTAACACAATTGAAGATGCCAGAACTGCATTTAGGGCAAAATACGAAACGAAGAAAACCCTAACCTGGTTCATGAAGAAGATAAAAGATGATTCCACTGGTTACTGGTGATTCAAGTGGTAGGTTCACAATGTATTTTAGTGGCTATAAATTGGAGTTATGGTTTAGATTGGAGAAAGTAGGGTTTGAGAGGTTTGAGGATTCGGGTTGACATTAAAGCTAAAACGGGTCTTAACCGGGTTAAATCAATGATAAATGACATGTTATAATATATTTAAAATCTATTTTGGTTTTATGAGATCCAAGATCCACTTATTTTTTACTATAAAATTGTTTCTTAATTAGAAATATTTTTTTCTTTAAAACAATTGATATTAATTTTTAGAATATATCTCTACTTTTGTAGGATTTTCATATAAAAAATTTGATACGATTAATTTTTAATTTAATGAGATGTTATAACACGTTTAAAGGTTATATATATGGGTTTGGTAAACCCATACCTATGAATTCAGGTCAAATAAATGAGAAGCATTCATTTAAAATTCAAGCAATTTGGTGGCTCCATAGGGGTGGGGAGCAACTAGAACGCGACACGCAGGAGTTTAGAGGTTTCTATATATATATATATATATATATATATATATATATATATATATATTATACTAGCGTTTAGCACGCGTGTTACGCGGGTTTATTTAGGTTTTTCTATTTAATATTATTTTGAATATATATTTTTTATAATAATTTAATTAATTGTTTGTTACAATGTTTTAGACATATATGGGCTATGGTTGGCATGTGGTTTTGCCTTTTTTTTGTTTAAATTTTAGTAAAAGACTCTGTTTTGATATGAAAACAAATCACTTGAAATATTGAAACCCACAGTTTCAAATATAAATCTATAGATAATATTATTTGTCGCTTTTCTTATAAACAATTATGATCTATCAAATTTTAAAATTAAAAAGTTATATTTGGATATTCTTAAAATCAATAATTCAGTTGAGCTTATTTGCTTCGAGGAGCAATTAGTTATAATAATAACAATCATAATAATCACCTAAGGAACTTTCCAAGATGGCATGGAAAGTGGTACCCCCGATAATCATATGGAGTGTCACTTCTTCCTTTATACTTCTTGGAACCGCGACCTCTATCGTCATTACAACCTGAAATCAATCTCACTCGAATGCATTTTGATGAGAGATCCAGTCCATCTATGGTGTCGGTAACCAAGAACTTGAGCATGTTTTCACAAAAATTATGCATCGCCTGTAAAGACGAATTCATGAAAAGGTTGAGAATATAAATTGATATGTTAGTTCAATGAATTTTATCAGAACTTGAAGAAAGAAAAATTAAGGTAGCTTGCATTGTTTACTTATTCTATTATTTTTCTCCATCTCGTTTGACATTGGAAGATATATGGTATTATATACTTTTTATATTATTCTATATTTTTTAGTTATTGTTACTATATTTTATTTATTTAAAATATTTTTCTATTTATTTATTTATAGCTAGAAACTCATAATTCTTAAATTTTGTAAATTTATTATTTATTGTTGTTATTATTAATTTTTTATACTTTCATCAACCAGATACGGTTTTTGAGGCGGCGGTCTCTCTGGATTAACATCTCTATCTGTCACACCCCGACCAAAGGCAGAACATGCCGGGGCGTAACGCATTGATTGGACAGTAGATCGGAAGACACTAATTAAAGCGTTAATAATTATTTAACTTCATTAACATTAAACAAGTACACAAATTCAATGATCGTAACAAATACATCATAATTTTGTTATTTGAATAAATATCATAAGGTAAAACTAATATCTTCAATCTTGATCAATGTAGATTACTTGTACCTGTAGCATGTATAAAAATAGAGTTTGTCAACACGAATGTTGGTGAGAATACTCAAGTTTTAGTTGAGATATATATAGATAAAACCACAATTCATATGTTAATATTGAGTATTACAATTCCTATGAAAATGTAAACAACTAAATAGTTGTGGACTCGTTCCTATTGATACAAAATCAATGTACTTGGGTAAATGTATTATTATACTAGATGAGAATAGATGAGGATGAGATACCAACCACCGAACACAAAATAAACACTTAAGCACATAAAGCATAGTCATAGATATTGCAATCATCACACATAAACATATAACGAATTGTGTTTGATTAGATGCGGTAAAAAATATAAGTAATGTAAATACTGTATACATGCTACCCCAAAATGTGTGAAAAGGGGTATGTAAAATCACCATAGAGATGAGGATGACGGTAACGAGGAGACAAGAAAGGCGGGCTAGTTCGAGAAGCTTCGACGATAAGTCCTAATTTTTAAGGGTACAACTAAAATGAACATCTAATTGAAATAAACGGAAAAAAAATAACATGGTGGGTTTACAACGGATTTGGGGATATATATATATATATATATATATATATATATATATATATATATATATATATATATATATATAGGGGATGGATCATGCGAGAAATGAAATTACAGTGAGAAGTGCGAGAAATCAATCTAAACCATTGATTATGTGTAATCAATGGATTGTATTAGTTGTGCCAAACTTGTAATTATGAAAGAGATTAATGTTCAAAGATTTAATGAAAAAGGGCATATTGGTCTTTGTTTGTAGAGTTTGTTAAGTGAAACTTAAGTAATTAATAGTATTTGTGTGTAATTAAGGCTAACTAATTAAAGGTTACACACAAACGAGTTTTTAATTATTATTTTTTAATTGATCTTTTTAATCAAGTTAATGTTAAACATATATCATTTTATTCAAATACCATATTAACTTCAATCACATTTCTTCATATGCGTCAAATACTAGAATCATGTATTGCCTACACAGATTCATGTATTACATACACAGATTCATCTATTATGTAGGACATTGTGTTTGTGTAAATTTTACAATTATAGACTATTAATATGATCTATTATTTATTATATGTAGTTTATTGAAAAAAGAAAATAATTTATTTTGTACTGTGTATGCTCATATATGTACTGTGTAGGTAGTTTGACAATTGTGTATGTGAACATTTTTATACTTGTAGGTTATTAGTATGGTTCATTATTTATTATATGTAGTATGATGTAAAAAAAATAAAAAAAATTTTGTATTGTGCGGGTTCATATATCCATGTAAATTTTATCGTGTGTAGGTTCATTTATATATTGTGTATGATATTAGCATAATCCGTTATTTATTATATGTAGTTTAATGTGAAAGAAAAGTTTATTTTGTATCGTGTATGTTTATATATGTATTGTGTAGGTGGTATGTTGAATTGTACGTCTATATATTTTATTGTGTGTAGTTTCATTTATTTACTGTGTAGGTTACAAGTGTAGATTATTCGGATCCGCTATTTATTTTATGTATTTTATTGTAAAATAAAATATTTACTTTATACTATGTAGGTTCATATATTACTGTGTATGTAGTATTTCAAATTTTGTATATGTAAATGTTATCGTGTGTAGGTTCATTTATGTACATACAATGTGTATGCGGTATTACGAATTCGGTACAAATCTCAAAATCTGGATAAAGAAATGAAATTATGATTAAAAGAAAACAATAATAATATACAGTTTGAAGGAAAAAAATAAAAATAAAACAATTAAAAATTAATTATGTGTAACCTTCATGTAATTAAGACCTTACCATATATAAAAAATACACATCTTACAACTATACCCTTAATATTAAATAAACAATAAAAAAGAAAAAATAAATCTGATTGGTTGGATTCATTTCTCGCACTTCTCGTTCTAAGAAACATTTCTTAAATGAACCTAATCGTGTGTATATATATATATATATATATATATATATATATATATATGTAGGGGAGGGTTAACCTAACAACAAGTAGTTTCCTAGGAATACTAAGAATAAATCATAGCCATTGGATCATATCAACTAATGGTTGAGATTTAAAATTACCAAAAACCGTCATAGTTTCCTAGAATTACTCTTTCATCATTATAACCGACATAGTTTCCTAGGATTATTCTTTCACCATAGGTTTTAATGCCAAACGTCAAAATTCTATTTGTTCTTACCATTCTTAGGAAACTACTTTTTTTTATTTGAACCCTTTTATATATATATATATATATATAAATATATAGATATATATATGTGTGTGTGTGTATGTATATATATATATAGGTTTAAGTTCAGGAAAGAAATGACTTTAGTGCAAGAAATGCGATAAATAAATCTTAACCATTGATTAGATGTAATCAATGGTAGAGATTAAAAATGGCATAATTGTAATATCTAACACAATATTATAACATGTTTTAAATAAAAAGGGTATATTAGTCTTTGGATGGAACCCTAATCAGCTCTAACTTACTATAACAACATTGTTTCCCCTTTCATGCCTTATTCAACTCTCGTTATCATCCTCATCTGCATAAGTTCCAATCGATAATCGATTTCCATATCGATTTTCACCATTAATTGATTTAGAGGTGTATTTCCATGTCGATTTCTATAATCCCCAATCTCAAATCTCCTTATCGATTATACTAAGTTAGTATTGTGTATTGTTTCTTTTTTTGTTTTGTAATAAATCAATATATTTTAAGAATCAAGAAACCAAATTCTTAATTTAACATTAGTTCCGATGTTGATTTTTTTATTTGGGCAAAATAAGGTTTCTTGGAAAAAATAGTTAATTTGGTTTCTTAGATTCCGATTATGAAATATTTATGGTTTTGTTAGTTTTTTTTTATTATTATTGTTATTATTATTGTTGTTGTTGGCATAAGCCTACACCGATGTTTGGTTAGTGCAATAATATGTATGTGTATTGTGTAGGTTGTTTACTTGTGTAGGATTACCATGTCAAAATGAAGAATTACTAGGTTGGGTTGATCCATTTTAGTTATGTGTTTTTCAGTCAGGCAGTTTTGGTCTTTTTCATTGATAGTAAAGTAGATGGATGGATACAAATTATGTCATTTGTAGGCTGGTTAGTGTAACGGTATGTGTGTTTATGTGTGCAGGTTGTGTAAGATTCATCTCCAATTGTGTAGGCTGTGTAGGGTGTTAAATTGTTTTTAATTGCAAATTGTGTAGGCTGTATAGGTGTTAAATTGTTTTTAACCGCAAATTGTGTAATTGTGTAGGTTGTGTAAGATTATGTTATGTGTGTGTGTAGGCTGTGTAGGTCTAAGTATATCCTACACTTCACATTAGCTGATATTTTGTTTTTGAAAATTGCAGATCTAGCTTCAACGTGCCTTAAGGATGTTTGAGCTGCTTGAATTAGATGCTGATTTTGTTCAAGAACAACCAATCTTAGTGGTTAATAATGTTGTTGTGACAAAAGATAAAAGCTAACAAACCTCACAACAACCCACTCATTGTATTATTATTTTTTGTGGATGTGGATAAATTTCATGATGTATTGCATAATTGACTATTGAGTTGTATTTTGTGTTGGTAATATATATATATTGGTATGGTCAAAATATGTAGGATTGTTTATTTATTTTGACCCGCTTATGATATTTGGTTGTCGACATGTAGTTTTTGTTGTAAGTATATTTAAGTTTGGACAAGACGTGTACATATCATATAATAAAATAACTCAAATAAAGGTGATTTTATCTGTAATGAGTACTCTAGTATCAACAAAATCAATTTAAAAAAATATAAGAAAAATTATGTTATATGTAGGTTAGTTAGTGACTTTGTGTAATGATATCAGAATGTGTGTATATTGAGTCTAGTATTAACAAAATTAATTTTAAAGAATATATGAGAAAAATTTAGATGTAGGTTAATTTGATTTGGAACATATCGATTATAAATAAGAAAAAAATGCACAAATTAAAAAATAATCAGTTAAAAGAAAATTAATGTGTAACTTTCTATTAATGATTATTAGTTACCAAATATAAAAGAAAATATAACTTTACTAATATGCCCTTATGATAAAAATAATTCATAATTCAAAAGATAAATTATGATTTGTTGGATTCATTTCTCGCATTTATCGCACTAAAGTCACTTCTCTCTTGAACCATCCCATATATATATATATATATATATATATATATATATATATATATATATATATTACTTTTACAAGAGTTTAATAAAAAAGGAAGAATAACAATAATAATAATAATAAATAATAATCAATTTATATATATATATATATATATTTATATATATACAAGTTACATATAGATTTATAAACATTAAAACACTAATTATATTAAACGAACAACTTGTTTTGGTTATTGGTTCGTTTAAACGAGGAAAACTTATTTATTCATAAACATCATATTAGGTTAGAATGAAAACTATATATAGATTTATAATTATGTAAAATTATATACATTTATACACACACTATAATCATACAGGGAAAACTTTTAAATGAACGATTTGCTTTACGGGTTCTACGGTGTTGGGTCCATTAAACGATTATAATAAAATTAGTTTTAATATATAAATATTAAATGATAATAATAATATAAAAAAAATTAAAAAGACTTGATGTCGAATTCCTTAGTTGGCCAAGAATAAACCAGTATTATTTATTTTACATCAAATTCAAAAGTCTATGAACCCGTTCCCATTTAAATCTAAAATTCAATCTCTACACTAATGATTAACAAATAAAGTGATAGGTCTTTTCATCAGAATAACAAGATGAGTAGAATGCTGTATTTTTTACCTGATATCGAGTTTGATTTGCGACAGGTATGGGTGCCGGAAAAAATGTCGGCGGTGGCGGACAGAATTTAAGCACGGTAGGGGCCGATCGCGAGTGACGGACAGAGACGGTGAATGAGTTGTAATCGAAAAAGAGTAAGGATCGGTTTATATAGGGTTCTACACGCGTTGGTAATTCTCGAAATTTTCGGTCTACTAGTTGTTGCTTAATATCACGAATTAAAACTCCATAAAAGATGTTTTGACTTACAGTTAACGCTTGCGAGACAACTGGCGTGATCAATTGTCGGTTCTGGTCATTAATATGATGCTAAAACCTCGCCGGAAAATACTGAATTGAGGCCGGAAATAACGCGAGGAAGATGACGTTGGCTCAGAAAATCAAATTCCAAAATATTTGCAAAAGCAACCCTCCAACTTTTTTTTATAGAAAATCATAAACTTACAACTTACAAAACCACCCTTGATCTTTGAAGAGTTAGCACGCTATCTATAACGAGTTTAAAATTTTAAATTAAATCTTTAATCATTCTTTTATGATACTACATGTTAATTTACAACTTTCTTGGTGGTACATTTTGCCTTAAAAGTTGTAAATCAAGCTTTAAAAGTTGTGTGCAGTGTATTCTATTTTGTATATTGATGGTGGAGGCACACGACGGTATGGCGTTTCGAATAGAGAGAAACAGGGTTGTTGCCCTTGCCGTTGCCGGCGGCTTTCCGACCGTCTATGGTGACAGCACCGGACGGCAACTGTAGAATAGAAACTTGTCTTCACTAATATATTGTCCATTTCCTCTCTCCGCTTCATCTAATAGTACATAATATGTTTCGGCCATTGATTATGAGATTCATTAGTTATCTAATTTTTCATAATTTGTCTTTGCTTTTAGGCAATTGATATTATCATTGTACAAAGTAGTTGTCTCATCATCTTTTATCAGGTCCACTTTTATAAAGGTAATATGTTACTTCTGAGGTTTTTTTTTTGTTTATGATACCTTGACTGTGTTTACTTAACGTATGATTCTACGTAATGCAGTTTTTTTCCAATCTTGCCACTTGATTTAAGTTTTACAAAATAAACGAATCTGAATTTTTATTTTAGTATTATCTTTTAAGGCATTTGCATTGTTATTGATCCATGGATATATGACATGGTATCATTTTGCGTTGTGGGAGATGAAAATACCCAAGCTACAGAAATTACAGGAGTCAAGAAGGAAGTTGGAGCAAATGAAGATGTGTTTGGATTACAGCAGAATTTGAGCTGCTAAATGACAACAAATAAGGGAGCCATGCATACAAAGTAATGAATAGTTTTTTATGCAAAGAGATTTACATGTAAGGTGGCATGTTTTTGAGTATTGGAGTATTGATGAGTTGTAGCGCCCAAGCCTATAATTACTAGACCTGTTACGGTCTTCATAATTTACTCTATCCCAAGCTGGATTGTAGACACAAACCTGCGCAAGACGCGGGTTATAAAACCTAGTTTAAACTAAATTACAAGTCTTGCGAGTTACTACGATCAGACGAATTAATTTAACAATAATTCTTTTTTTTTCCTCTTTCTTTTTTCCAAAAATCAAACGGGTCGGGTTTTCGGGTTCGAAAATTGACGAATGTTACACTATCCTTTGGGATGGAGATACGATTTGCGTGCATCCTACCTTCTCCAAACACTGCTAATGGTTTTGCTATTTACACTTTTATGATCGGTTAAAATTCCAGGGCTGGTATGGTAGTGCACTAAACAATAAGATTCAAAATAGTTATAATCTTTTAATTTTTGCACAATGAAGCCTGACATCAAACACTACAATTTGCATAATTGCTTAGTATTACAACTTTAGGCTTCTAGTATTCCCTAAAAAACAGAATGTGCTTAAATCGGTGTGTTTATATGATACAAAAAGAAAACCATTTTCCAAAATTTAATACTGGAAGTGAAGCATAATATTTCTATTAATAAAACTTAATGATGTCGGTTAAATAAAATATGGTTTAATATATGTTTATTATAAATTATAATTTAATTAATAGCTTAAAAACATAAAACAAGTAAAAAGTCTCCAAAACTGGGCTGGGACCCAGCCGGCTCAAATGACCAGACAACAACACCACTGGCCAACAGGGCTGGTGCGTGGTTTGCTTATCAGCCAGCAACGATTATACTTAACCAAAATCTTTGTTCAATCCTTATTATAAAACAAAACCCTAGAAATCCAAATCGATACATCTGTTAATTGTTTGTTGAATTAAACTTAGGGTTATTGTGAAGCTTATTATGGCGATGGATAAACATGTTCCAATTACCTTAAAAGACGATTGTTAGCTGCAGATGACGAACCAGGCACCGACGGCAATATACGTGACTAGAACAGCAGGATTTAGAAGATATTAATCAAATTCGTTTAGGGGTTAAGATCGACAGGTTAAGTAAATGGTGTTGACAAGTTTAATTGATTTATGGGCAACTCTAAATGGTGTATTAGCGTATGAATAAAGACGGTTTCGTTAATTAAGCGTTACGATCATTGATTGATTGTTGTTTCTTAATTAAATTGTCGGTGTTAGCAATGATATGCGTATAAATGATCTTCAATAATTATTTCCAAGTTTAAGGCGATAATTAAGGTGCAAGAAATCATACGGGTTACGGGTTTGCTATAAACGGGTTTGAGGGTTGGATATGGGTTTGGCAAATGGGTTGGGTAATTGGGTTGAATTTTTATTTACCAGATTTTGCTAAAAGGTCCCTCAACTTTATAGATGGATACATATTAGGATAAAATTTGAGTTTAGGGTAAATTTTGTATATTTAACAAAGTTGAGAAAATTTTAGATAAAGAAAAGGAAAATATAATATACATAATTGATTAAATTATCCAAAAATGAAAAAAAAGGGGGTCGGGTATCGGTAATTAATATATAATACGAAAACCTGAGTTTTTACATCATCCAACTCATAAGTGATGATGGTTGGACCCTTAAAATACTCCTCTAGGACTTGGTGTCCTTCATTCTCATGTACTTCTTAAATATGAACTTCCACTCATAGTAACCCTCAAAATTTAACAATCGCGGAATTCGAGTCATGGTTCCCATCACAGTGTCAAGCTCCTATTAGATATTGGTGGAAATATTGTTATCCTTTGACTCCATCAAAGCAGAATAGTCTAAACCGATAAACAAAGATGTCACTGAAAACTCTTAAATGAGTCGAGAACCCTCACTATCACTGAAACCCCCTCTTAACCGAGAACCTTGTGGCCGAGAACCAAGAATAACCGAAAACAAGTATACATAGAACTAGTATACAATAGAAACCGATAACTAAGTTTGCTGAGAACCCAGAGTTTCCAAGAACCCAAGGATTCCGAGAACCATTAGAAGCCAAAAACACAAAGTTTCTAAGAACCATGTGCTTGGAGATAACACAAAATCCCAAAAACTAAGAAATTTTGATATCTTTTGAATTTTAAAGAATGTCCCAAAATCTTTTAACCCAAATAAGCCCCGATGAAACCGATGAAGATCTTCTTCGTCTTCAACCCTTATCACGGCACTAGATCTTGATTTTTTAGATCAATAACCGAGCCTAGTCTAGGTCTGTAAGCTCTGATACCAATTGTAAGTACCGAGACAAGATCTTTCAATATGATATCAAGTAAAACACTTTGTTGTGAGGAAACTAGCAAAGTAGTGATTAAAGAACAAGATGAAATAACGAACAATGAACACAATAGTAGACTTCAAAGCACACGTATATTACGTAAGGTACTTAAGTCCGTTTACCAACACCGATTACAAAATATGACATTCGTGTTGTCTAACCCTAAAAAATAATAAGCATAAGTATATATAGAGTAGTACAAGCCACATAGGTCGGGCCCAATCTAAACCCAAAACCCGTCAAGCCCACCTGGGATTTCGGTTATCACTAATCAAAACTGTAAACACTACTATAAAGCATAAACCATAAAAATATCCTAACACTACTTTAATATTTGGACGTTTGTGAAGACAATTTAGTTTGGATTTAGGTTATATAAAGAAAAGAAATATTAGTATGATTTACTTATTGCAATCAACGTTACGCCCCGGTGTATCACAAGAGGTTGTTCTAATGATTTGACAAGTGAGATTTAAGAGGGGAATAATATCTTGATTAGTGTTTTAAAAACTGGTCAAGCCGGTCGGTTGAACCGGATTTCGCATAATAGGCCGGTATTTTGAGCCCGGTATTTTTGACCGATTTGCTAGAACATCGTACCGCTGGTTTTGTCCTAAAATATCGGTTTTTACCGGCAAACCGGTTTTAAGTCCGAAAAAATTTTGATATTTGCGGCCCATATTTTTTCAAAATTATTTTTTACCCAACAATTAACAATCAAACGTGTAAACTTTATGACTAATTTTTTAAAATTGAGTGCTTTTGTATTATTTTTTTAATATGAATTAACTTTTGAATTATTTTTTCTTATGGAGTCGTTTACTTTTGGTTTATTTTTGAGTTGAAGTTGCATCGCAAGGTTTTAAGAGAATTACTTTGCCTATTACACGGAGACACAAGCAATATTGATTTCTCTATTATTATGTCCGGCTAAACAACCATGATTTTCTCCGTGTGAAATGTTTATGTATTATGATCAATCGGTTTTTGGTCTAGATATTGAGATTGGAATTGTTAGCGTTTTAAGTTATTGTAATTCTAATTGTGGTTTTTCGTGTAAAGGATTCGATTTTGTTGCATGTCGTATTATTGAATCGGTTTTGTCTACATAGGACACGTTAAGTTTTATCTTACAATTACGACATGATTAATCATACACATACATGTAATCACCATTAATGGCTTCCCACCCGTTAATATGATTGATTCTAATCAATGATTTCAGACCCGGCCCGGACGTCGACCCGGACACCTTACCGGGTCAAAGGTCGGACCGACCCGGGAGGATGGACCGGTGTTTGACCCGGATAACGTCATAAATAATATAAGTATATATTCTATTTATATACCTTTAATTTTTAGTTTCTTATATATAATCAGTTAAATAAAAAATATATTTTAAGAATTAAGACCACCTCTTATAATCTATTTAAGTTTAAAATACAAAAATTTAATAAAAAATACAATAAATAGAGTAGTATGTAAAGTAAAGCAATTACGTTTTATTAAATAATAATCATTAAGTTTCAATCATCTCTCTCAATACACTCCTTTTGTGTTCTCATAAACCGTAGGAAACACCACTGTGGGCTCAACATTGAAGTTTTTATAAATAAGTCCTGCAACTTTATTTTGGCTTGGTTACATTCCCAACCTGTCCCTTTAACATCCCTAATTTGCCTAATGAAGAGGTAGGTCCCAGCAGAGCCCAGTTGGTCCCGCAAGACTCACCTTGAACAGGGACGTCTGCGCAAAGGCCATCTGCTTCCGCAGGACCCACCATGCTCAGAGAACTTTACGCGCAGTACGCAAGCTGTACACGCAGGGAAAGCCTCCCAATGGTGAAGTACCCCGCCTGTTCCCGCAGTTGCGGATACAAGCCATCAGGGAAGGCTACCCGCAGATAGCAGGGCTACACGCACAAGACAATAGATACTTCAGTAGTCACATGAAGGAATGAGCAAGACGGGAACAATCCCGCCAAAATGAGCCAGTCCGTATGATTCTGAAAGATCTGTACTATACCTACCAAGGTATGGATAGGACAGACAATCTGACCAGAACAGCCCATGAGCCAATCACAGGGTGACAGCTCACCGACAACAGTACGAGGAGGAGCACCCTCTAGTACTGTTTCACTATTAGCCGCTGCCTACTCACCAACCCTTACTGCAGGGCGTGCGCAGCCTACAGTTGGTGAAATAGTGTTACTGTTGGCCGTAACCTATTCACCAACCAGCATGGCCTGCGTATAATCCATAGTAGGTAGGACGTGCATAATCTACAGTTGGAGGAATAGTGCAGCCGACATAGTTACTGTTGGCCGTAACCTATCCACCAACCAGTATGGCCTGTGCATAGTCCACTGTTGGTAGAACAGGAATACTATTCAGCCGGCTGTACCTTCTAGGAAACCTACCTTCGGCTATAAATACTCCAACATCTTGGAATGGTAAGATCCATCTGCTATCCTGTTATCTAGCAATCTCTTAATATACACTTATATTCAGAGCAACCTAGTCTGATTCTCACGCCGGAGGGTGGTCACAAGGAGGAACCCCCCCTTCTCAGTGACGAGCTTACGGTGTTTGTTTTGCAGGTCCCCTGAAGAACAACCGTCTCTGTTGGACCTCATTCTCGTGGGAAACATTACCTAACCCCCAGATTATCTATAATCTGCACAGGGTCACTTAGTGTTTCTTCATTGGCGCCATCCGTGGGACGGAAGCTAGAACTAATTTAGTTTTTTCGAATTTTCTGAAGAAATGGTTAACGTTACTCCGGTCCAAAGGCCAGTAACCGACCAAGAAACCCCGGGTAACAACCCCAGCAACTGGGGGGAACACCGGCGGTTATACAATCCTTACGAACACTACCCCGACTACCCAAGCCGGGGCAAGTGGAGTAAATATTCCACTGGGGTTCACCGATACCCAGCTGGAAAAACGTACGAGGGTCCCTCGCCAAACACTAGATCAAGTGAAGGCGTGGGCCGAAGCACGTCAGAAAGAGTTCCAAGCTGAATTGGACGAACGCTTGCGTTCAGTTCAACAGGCTGACGAATTCGGCAGTACTCGCCAACACCTCATTATGAACAGCGAGGGCGAGTACTCAGACGACGAGAGGGAGTCCGATACCGACGCAAACCCTCGCCATATGGCGAAAGGGAAGCGTAAGGAAACGGACCCCCAGCCAAAAAGGAATTTTGGGGAAGCCTTTAAACCAACAAATGCGGAGAAAAACCCGCGTGACTTCTCCAAAACCTTTAGACCAACTGCTACGAATGCAGGAAAGTCAAAATTTGCAAGGGACATTGCGGAAGCAATTGCCCCGAGAAGTGCCAAACAAATGTCCAACATTGGCACTTATGATGGTCTATCCGACCCAGACGACCATTTGAACAGGTTCATTGCAGGGGCTACCGTCAGTAACTGGACGGAGCCCACGTGGTGTTACATGTTCCAGATGACTCTGGTCGGAGCAGCCAGAGCATGGTTCGATCGTTTACCGGTCCACCACATATATGACTGGGCGGACTTTCAGAATAAGTTCAGCCAGCACTTCAGCCAGCAGAGGAAGTATACTGAAGAGCAGTGGACGATCCTCAACTGCGTGAGAGAGGAGGATGAATCTTTACTAGACTTCATCACCCGCTTCAACTCCAAGAAACTGAGTCTGGGCAACGTAAGTGAAGATCTCGTTCGCGCCGCTTTCATCCAGGGCGCCGAGTACCCAGAGCTTATCCGCACATTAACGGGTAAGGACGGCATGCCATCCACATGGGATGCCATCATGACGGCAGCCAAGCGCTTTGCCGAGACAGAGAAGCAGCTGGGAAGAGATCTTCCCCAGAGTACTCACCTCTACACGCAGAGGACAAGGGAGAACAACGTTAGGACCGCCCGGCAGAACAAAAAGAGGCGGCTAGGTATTTGGCAGTAAAGGGTAAACTTTGACACCTCATCCAGCTCTCGCCCTCTTGTTGGCGGAAGGGACAACACACACCCTTCAAACCGAAAACACCGGTGGACGCCACTCACCAAGAGCGTCACGGAGATATTTGCCACGGAAAAGTTGCCATGGCCAAAAGCCCCATTGATCCGGCAGAAACCTAATGCGGATCAAAGCAAATCCTGTGATTTCCACGGGACAAAGGGTCATGGTACTGAAGAGTGCACATCCCTGAAGGATATTGTCGAGACATTTGTGAAGGATGGAAGACTTGCACATCTCGTGGCATCAATCAGGAAGGGAGGAAGAAATGACAACCGGTACAGAGGTAACGGACGAAAGCCCGTCGACATCAGCATCAACATGGTTCATGGCAAAGTCGGAGGAAGAAAAAGACGAGCGACAGAACCATGCGCGTGGAAGGAAGCTGAGGTGCGCTTCCCGCGAGTGCCAGGAGGCCCCAGCAAAGAAGGCCCCATCGTCATCAAAAGCCAGCTGGGGCATTACATCACTTCCCGCACTCTTGTTGACAACGGCGCTTCGTCGACGGTGATGTACAGGCAGTTCTTTGACAAGCTGGATGATGAAGACAAAGAACGCTTGGAAACGGTCTATGCTTCAATGGAAGGGTTTGATGGCAGCACAGAAACCCCCCTGGGTATCCTATCTTTCCCCGTTACTCTTACCGATGGGAATCATTCACGCACAGAAGACGTGGATTTTGTCGTGATGAGAAAGCCACACCACACGTACGACATCCTATTCGGAAGAGACGGGATGGCAAGATTCAACGCCGTGGTATCTTCAGTCCACGGCATGATGGGATGGCCAACAGCTGAGGGTGTAGCGATGATCACTGACATTCCCCAGGTATGCATCGCATCTGTCTCATCTAAACCCAAACCAAAAATGGCCAAACCAACCATCACCGAACCGGAAAAATGGGCCTTCAATGGCAAATACCCCGACCAGGCCGTTACCATTGGACCAACAATCGTTGATCCCACCCGCACCTTACTCAAACGCCTACTGCAGAAAAACACTGACATCTTTGCGTGGACACCAGCTGACATGACTGGTGTACCCCGAAGTAAGGCGGAGCATAAGCTCAAGTGCGATCCGGCTGTTACGCCAGTCGTACAAAAGCGCAGAGTAATGGGGCCTGAACAAACTAACGCGTGTAGAACCCAAGTCAAGGAACTCCTTGACGCAGGCATCATACGCGTTAGTAGATATCAAACATGGGTTGCAAATCCCGTAATGGTACCGAAGAATGACAAACAATGGCGCATGTGCATAGATTTCAAAGATTTGAACAAAGCATGCCCCAAAGATTGTTATCCGTTACCAGAAATTGATCTTAAGGTGGATTCGTTGGCACCATTTCGCCTTAAATGCTTCTTGGATGCGTATAAGGGGTACCATCAAATCCACATGGCCGTAGATGACCAGGACAAAACCGCGTTTCGGACGCCCGATGGTACATTTTGTTATAAAATGATGCCCTTCGGACTTAAGAATGCAGGGTCCACGTACCAACGCCTGATGGACAAAGAGTTTCATGCCCAAATCGGGAGAAACTTGGAAGTCTATATGGATGATTTGGTCATCAAAAGCCCCGAGCCAGAAGCGATGTTGAAAGACATTGAAGAAACTTTCAACACGCTCAGAAAGATAAACATGAAGCTCAATCCGAGCAAGTGTTCATTTGGGATGGAAGAAGGGAAGTTCTTGGGAGTCATTGTTACTAAAGATGGCTTCAGAGCGAACCCTGAAAAGGTCGAAGCCATTGTTAAAATGGAATCACCTACCACCATCAAACAGGCTCAGACACTGAATGGACGACTAGTCGCACTTAATCGCTTTTTGGCAAACCATGCGGATAAGTCGTTTCCTTTCGTGTCAACATTGAGAAACTGCTTAAAGAAAACGCACTTTTGCTGGACACCAGAAGCGGAAGCAGCTTTTCAGGAGATTCGGTCACGACTGATCGAATTCCCAACACTTACAGCACCACAAGCGGGAGAGGAGTTAATCCTATACCTCTCCGCAACAGATAGAGCAACCGGGGCAGTACTGCTAATAGAACGAAAAGGCATCCAGATGCCAATCTATTATGTTAGCCGTGTACTAACAGACGTAGAAACCCGGTACTCTACCCTCGAAAAATTAGTCTTAGCACTTATACACGCTTCACGCAGGTTAAGACGATATTTCCAGGGCCACCCAATCACCATTCTCACCAACTTCAAACTCTCAAACGTTCTAGGCAAACCCGAATTATCGGGACGTCTAGCCAAATGGGCAATTGAATTGGGAGAATATGCAATTAAGTACAAGCCAAGACCAGCCATAAAAGGCCAGGTCCTGGCCGACTTTATTGCAGAAGTCCCCGCTTCGCGGGAGAAAGAGTGCCAGGAGGAGGCTCAACCCTCCCCAGCACAGGACATCAATGATATCTGGCGACTCTACACTGATGGAGCAGCCAATAACGACGGTTCAGGCGCAGGGTTAAAATTAACCAACCCAGCAGGCCAAGAATATACTTACGCTATTCGGTTGGATTTCCCAAGTACGAATAACGAAGCCGAATATGAAGCATTCTTGGCCGGATTGAGAATTGCGCGTAAAATGGGAGTGAAAAACTTGGAAGCCCACGTGGATTCCATGCTGGTAGCCAACCAAATAAATGGGACGTACACGGCTGTGAACGACACAATGGCCCTGTACCTCGCCCAGGCAAAAACCCTTATGCGTGATTTTAATGATTGTAAAGTCATACACGTCAAGCGCAGCGAAAACAAATCTGCGGATGCGTTAAGCAAGCTTGCATCACTAGCCTTCACCCACTTGGGAAAGGACATCCGCATTGAACTCCTCGAAGCACCATCAGTCCCGCACAAGGAAATTTGTGTCATCCAAACCGGTACAGAAACGTGGATGACACCAATTATAAATTACCTTGCAGCAGGAACACTACCAGAGTCAAAAACACAGGCAAGAAAACTACGCTGTAAAGCACTGAATTATCAACTCATCAATGACAACCTTTACAGACGTAACTTTCTTGGCCCACTTTTAAGATGCGTGGACAACCAAGATGCTGACTACCTCTTAAGGGAAGTACACGAGGGCATCTGTGGAGTTCACGCAGGTCCCCGCGCTGTTGTGGCTAAGCTGAACAATGCGGGATACTTTTGGCCGGGGATGCATATGGATGCACTGGCATGCACTAGAAAATGCAGGTCTTGCCAGCTTTACGCACCCAACACGCATCGCCCGAAGAACGAACTTGTTCCAGTCACTTCTTCGTGGCCATTTCAGAAGTGGGCCATCGATGTGACAGGCCCATTTCCCACAGCAGCAGGAAATGTTCAGTTCCTAGTGGTAGCCATCGATTACTTCACCAAGTGGATAGAAGCAAAACCTTTAGCCCAAACAACCGCAAAACATATCAAAATATTTATTTGGGAATTTATTATCTGTCGTTTTGGACTTCCACAGAATCTGGTGAGCCATAACGGCACCAACTTTGCTGACAAGAAGCTACAGCAGTGGCTGAAAGAACTTCAAATCACCCACACCTTTACCTCAGTGGCACACCCGCAAGGTAATGGTGAGGTGGAAAGAGCAAACAAGAGCATCGTCGATGGCATAAAGAAAAGACTCTTGAAACACAGATCCGGCTGGGTGGACGAGCTCCCGCACGTCCTTTGGGCAAACAGAACGCTGAAAAAGGCCAGTACGGGGGAAACCCCGTTCAGTCTCACTTATGGCACTGAAGCCATGGTCCCAGTCGAAATTGGTTTACCCTCACCAAGGGTCTTGATCCAGCCAGAAGACAATGATGCGGAAAGACGGTTAGACCTTATGCTAACCGAGGAACGCAGAGACTTAGCCGCAGTGCGTGAAGAAAATTACAAACGACAAATGCAAAAGTACTACAACACGCGGGTAAAACTCTGCAACTTCAATGAAGGAGACTACATACTGCGTAACAACGAGGCTTCAAACCAAGAGCGCCCAGGAAAGCTGGCCCCGGTCTGGGAAGGGCCATACATTATCAAAGAAGTCCTGGGAAAAGGCGCATACCGGCTTGAAAGGCTCGATGGCACTCCTATCCCAAGAACATGGAATGGAGCTCAATTACGCAAATGTTATATGTAGATCAATTCCAAACTTGTAAAGAAAAGGCCTAGAGCCACTTCTAATGGAAATGATTCTCCTTACACAATGTGTTGATAGCCTTACCTTTAACTTATGAACTTCCCATGTGCCGGTATTCACCGCACCAATGCGTGAAGAAGTAAGTAGTTGCGTGTGGAAGGCGGCAAAACCCGCATAAACACAACGCTAAAAATGTTAAAAAGTTCTAAGGAAAACCTACACGCAGGTCAGATGTAAGTAAAGTTTAGCCATCCTTGTAAGTGCAAGTGACGGTCTTACCCGCACAATCACAAACAAGGAAGCAAAACTTCAACCTATCATCTACCACGTTCAAAGGTTAACTTATTCTGAACACTTAGAAAATTTCAAGGAAAAGATGAGGAAAACTTCCACGCAGGATAAATGTAAGTTTAGCCATCCTACTAAGTGCAAGTGACGGTCCTACCCGCACAATCATGAAAGAGGAAGCAAAAATAAACTTATAATTTACCACGTCAAAAAGTTAACTTATCTAAGTACTAAAGAAATTGCTAAGTGTAAACATGCGTAAAATAAACAAAGAAAAGGACAAACACATTCTTTATTTCATCAACTTGAATATTACAAACATTGCTGGGTATATACCCGCATACAAAAGTACAAGAGCAAATATCTACGCTAGTGGTGGAAATGGATCTTTTGGATCATGCTTCAGGACCACTCCCACTTGGACCCGCACCATCAGCAGAGTGTGACGGTTCAAGGAAAGCTCTAAGGACAGCAAGCCCATCATCAGCAGCAGCAATTTCATTCACCTTCTCCACCACCGGATGCGGGAAGGCAGCATACTGGTTCACTGCTTGGTCATAAATAGTTTCGGTATCCGCATTATACAAAGGGAAGTTGGAAGGCGGGACGCCTTTCTCAGCAAACCCTAGACCAAGCAGGAAGCCGGTCCGTTCCCCATCCTCATGAGAAGCGTTGAGGGCTGCGCTCATAGCATCGTCGTAAGATGTCTATGAAAAGACCCGATGCACAACCTACAAAAAATGTACAAGTATAAGAACTTCTATTCTACAAAGGAAAGCGTGACGACATAAAGCTAAAATACCTGAGGCAACGCTTCTCGAAGAAGCCATTCCTTGGCAACCAGAGCTTGGGTGCAGGCGCGTTCAGCTTCGTTCTTATTAAGATTGGCGAAAAGCACATCCTTTGCAGCGGCCTCTTCAACGCCCTTAAGCTTCCGCTCGGTGTGCGCAAGCACACCCCTCTGGTCCAGGATCTCTTGAAGCTTCTTCGCATCCTCCATAGCCAAGGCATCATGAGCCTGTTGAAGAGCCTCTAACTTAGCTTTAAGTTCTTCATTCTCCAGGCGGAGAGGCTCAGCAACAGCTTCAGCCTTAGTGGCCCTCTCGGTCGCGTTCCTCGCAGTCTCCTTAGCCAGCCGAAGCTGTTCGTTAACAGCTTGGGCAGCCTTGGAGCGGGCCTCGAGTCGCGCTTGAACCTCAACCTCGAGGGCCTTGAAGGCCTTCTCCTTCTCCGCAGATACTGCGGTTAGTTTTTGGTTCTCCTCCCAGAGAGCACGCGCCTGAGATACTTCTTTAACGCGAGCTGCTTTCAACTTGTCGTTTTCACGACAAAGCAGCTCGACGCGTGGCTGCATCCGGGCCAGGAGAACCCGAAGCTCATTGGTTAGCCTACCCTCCTGGTAGCTAACCATGGCTTCCCCCAACGCACCATGGGGAGCAGCGTGGCGAGCCCAGTCCACGCACTCCACAGGTGTGCGAAGGGTTGTTCCTCGGCGAATGTTCCATCTCGGAACATACACTTCATTGGAATCCGACACTGCAAAAGAAACAAAGCAGTTAGGAAAAGATGATAAAAATTGCATAAAGGCCAAAAGAACCCTACGCACCTGTAGGGTCGATCACAGGCCGATAGCCACCGAACCCATCACCTGAACCTAAGGGAAATCCATCCAAAAGGTCAGGCAGATGGGAAGGTAACAAAGATCGGCGAGAAGCCCCGCGCGTACCTGAAGGTCCAGCCGTCGAGGCCGATGGCGGAGGCGGCATGGTTTCCGCCGCAGTCGATGGCGGAGGCATGGTGTCCGCCGCGGACGCCGCCGCGGAGTCAGCAGCAACAGTAACCGCCGGCTCGGTGAAGGATGCTGTAAAAATCGCACTCACCGCCGGCGGTGACGTCATCTCGGCTGGAACAGTTGGCTCAAAGGATTGAGCAACTGGACCAGCGGAAGCAGGCGCAGGTGCCTGGGTCGACGCCTCAGGTAGGCTGACCGAGCCTACCGTCGTTGGCGGAGAGGTACTCCCCTGCGCTCCACCCTGGAATGCGTCAACATCCACGCATGCACAAAGAAGACAAGTGTATTAGCAATATATTTATGAAGTATGATAAATCTACAAAGATAAGGATGTTTGTACTTACGGGTTTTCTTGAGCCTGAACGTACGGACGGGCGGAGACGAACCCGATGGAGCCGGTCTCTTGATGCCGGTAACCGTCGTCGTCGTCGGTCCTCCGGAGTTAACAGTCGTACCCGCACCTGAAAAAGCGTCGGGAATGACCATATAATGTCACGTCACCATAACTTCCTGCACGTCCTGACACAGTCAGAAGAAACCGTCGCACGACGTTTCAGACGTTTGGACTGTTCCTATCTTTCTACCAACTCTTCGAATTTTGAAATTCAAAATTCAAAAAAGATTCAAAAGTAAGCGGGAAAACACCCCTTACCTTGGCAAACAAGTAACCGTAAGACGGATGCAGGTACAGTGTTAAGGCAAAACCCTTCACATACCTAGCACCTGCAGGGAATTGAAACCAAGAAAATCTTGGCAACCAAGTAACCATAAGCCGGATGCGGGTACAGTGTTAAGGCAAAACCCTTCACATACCTAGCACCCGCAGGGAATTGAAGCCAAGAATACCTTGGCAATCAAGTAACTATAAGACAGGTGCGGGTACAGTGTTAAGGCAAAACCCTTCACATACCTAGCACCCGCAGAGAATTGAAACCAAGAAGGATCTTCTAGGCAATGCTTGCGGATAGAGGAATAACATCCCCGCATAACGGGAACGTCGAGAATTATATTGTTTGAAACTCCATAATGGAATTGGTGGTCTTAGCATAATTGATCACTATGTTGAAAACCACCAGAACCTCATGGAGACTATATACAAGTAAGACTCAACGCTCCTGCCTTGCGAGAAGGTTACATACCTACCCGCATCATACCCAAAGATCAAGCAAAAAAATCGGGAATTTTTGCAAGTGACATTAGGAAACCCGCGGGAAGAATCCCCACGGAGAACCTTAAAACTAAAAACCCTTTTCAAAACCCCTTGCTCAAAGTCCAAAAGTTCACCTCACTTTATTAAACATTCATGAGAAGAACATTGGACTGGGGGGACTTGAAGAGGTAGGTCCCAGCAGAGCCCAGTTGGTCCCGCAAGACTCACCTTGAACAGGGACGTCTGCGCAAAGGCCATCTGCTTCCGCAGGACCCACCATGCTCAGAGAACCTTACGCGCAGTACGCAAGCTGTACACGCAGGGAAAGCCTCCCAATGGTGAAGTACCCCGCCTGTTCCCGCAGTTGCGGATACAAGCCATCAGGGAAGGCTACCCGCAGATAGCAGGGCTACACGCACAAGACAATAGATACTTCAGCAGTCACATGAAGGAATGAGCAAGACGGGAACAATCCCGCCAAAATGAGCCAGTCCGTATGATTCTGAAAGATCTGTACTATACCTACCAAGGTATGGATAGGACAGACAATCTGACCAGAACAGCCCATGAGCCAATCACAGGGTGACAGCTCACCGACAACAGTACGAGGAGGAGCACCCTCTAGTACTGTTTCACTATTAGCCGCTGCCTACTCACCAACCCTTACTGCAGGGCGTGCGCAGCCTACAGTTGGTGAAATAGTGTTACTGTTGGCCGTAACCTATTCACCAACCAGCATGGCCTGCGTATAATCCACAGTAGGTAGGACGTGCATAATCTACAGTTGGAGGAATAGTGCAGCCGACATAGTTACTGTTGGCCGTAACCTATCCACCAACCAGTATGGCCTGTGCATAGTCCACTGTTGGTAGAACAGGAATACTATTCAGCCGGCTGTACCTTCTAGGAAACCTACCTTCGGCTATAAATACTCCAACATCTTGGAATGGTAAGATCCATCTGCTATCCTGTTATCTAGCAATCTCTTAATATACACTTATATTCAGAGCAACCTAGTCTGATTCTCACGCCGGAGGGTGGTCACAAGGAGGAACCCCGCCTTCTCAGTGACGAGCTTACGGTGTTTGTTTTGCAGGTCCCCTGAAGAACAACCGTCTCTGTTGGACCTCATTCTCGTGGGAAACATTACCTAACCCCCAGATTATCTATAATCTGCACAGGGTCACTTAGTGTTTCTTCACCTAATCAGTAGTCAGCCGCCTACCTCTTCAAGACCTGCACATTTCACATCTTTAATTTGGTGATTGCTATTTTTGTGATGGTTTTTTTTGTTACGGCAATTTTGTAAACCTTCATCTTAATTTCTTAGTAATTGTCTTCATCCTCAAGATCTCCTTCAAATCCAACTTCTCATCATCACACGATGGTGGCTGAACTACCACACTAGGATTTTATTGGTGCTTTTTGTATTAAAAAGTAGAAAAGAAAGGTGTTTTCCGGTTCACCCGGCGGGTCACCGGGTCCGAGCCGACCGCCACCCACACAACTCGACCGGGTTTTTAGGAAACGGGTCAAATATCCAGACCCGGACCGGAATAGATACCGGGTCCCGGTCCGACCGACCGGGTTTCAAAACACTGATTCTAATTAACGAACCCGAAACTTGGAGAAGGTTAACTTTTCTCATAATTGTTTTTACAACTATATCTTAATTAGTATTGCAATTTGGTTTCGAAATCAGCTCTTACTTTAAGTTATTACAAACTAGTGTTTTACCCGGCAAGTTGCGCCGGTCGGGTCGGTAAAACCCTAGGAGGTGCTAAGTTGACGCGAATAAGGTTTCGTTTACCTACTATATTGTACCGAAACTAAAACAAAAAAATTCTAAAAACTAAGGTGGACCAGTGGGGTAACGCCGATTGGTAAAACTCGAGCATTGGTAAAACCTGAACGTTGTCATCCTCAACGTTGATGCGGTGAGTCTACGCAAATTCGGTTAGTTTCCGTCTCATTCGTTATGATATCGAAAATAAAAAAAAATCGACATTCGTTGACTTTTCTTACGTTTGTTACGATTCTGAAATTAAAACAAAACAAGGCACGCTGAGTCTAGGACAATTCGGTCAGCAATTCGTCACGTTCGATACGGTACTGGAAATAAAACGGAAAAATGTTTTGCACCAATAAGATGTCGTCAAGTGGCCCAATAGGTACTTGCGATACGAAGTCTCTTATTTATATTAAATTATTTAGAAAAAAACACAAACAAAACAATTTAAACAAAACCACTTACAAGGAAAACAAAAGGATCAAGAAATTTTGTCTTATGAGACTTAAACTTGCATTTAAAGTTTCTTCTAACTTCCCAATCACTAACAAATTAAGCAACAACTAACTCATAAGATATCACAATTATTTATGCATCAAAATGATTTACACATATACAAAACAAAACTAATAAAATATTCAAAAATAGCATTTGTGGCACCAAACTTGTTAGTTATACTATATAAATAATAGCATAGTAGAATAAAATAATCAAATAAATCATGCAAAACTAACCACATGCTTCTCGTGGATACGATACTTTATTCATCCTAGCTAGTTACTTAGGTTAATTAGGTTTTTGCATGATTCGTACGATGGTCATCAGTACTTGGTGTAACTAGTGAAGAAGCTGCTTACTACCTTTGATTAGTGTTGACTTGTAAAGCATGTTACTTAGTGTAACTACTGGCTAGTGAAAAAGGTTATCACTTCCTTAGAAGAGTGAAATGCTTGTATCGATGATCCTACCGTTTAAGGGGGCGTTAATTTGTTGAAGAAAACTCACGATATGTGGATCGAGGAGAGGATGCATGGTAGATTAGTTACTATCCACTTGAACCTTTATACATTGGTTGTGTATTTCTTTCCCTAAACTCTTTACATACTTATTTGTTTATTTTTAGCATAGACAAAGTATTCTTCATTACACAAGGTTAAAACATTAATTAAATATTTTTAAAATAAGAAATTTTTAATAAAAACTATTCATTCCCCTCTAGTTTTCTACACATTACATTCAATTGAAAATTGAAATGAAAAAAAAAAGAAAAAAAACAAGAGGGCGTAAAAAAATGGTTTTGATGGAATGAGATTCCTTATGTAACCATTGACTCCATTCCACTGATCAGCCAAACACATTTTCTTTTAATTAATTCACAATGACTCATTTCATTTCTCATGTTATTCTTGCATACCAAACACTACCTAAAGGTTTTTATTAAAAAAGAAAGAAAGAATTTCAAAAAATTATATAGCTAATTAGTTATGGAGTATCTTCTTTAAGAAAATTCTTTTAAAATAAAAACTAAGTCTATAAAACTTGGTTTTAAGAAAAAAAGGGAATTTATATAATTAGAATTTCAGAAAAATTTGTGTTTCATGTGGTTGTACACTATGCTTTAGAAGAGTTTTGTGCAAACTTAGTTGTGCAATAAGGAGTTTATTTTGTACACATTACCTCTAAACCCACCACACTTCCACCACTTCACTTTTTGATCGATGCTTTGTTTCCATCCACTTCCAAACCCACCACATTCCTCTCACCACCGATAATTTTATTTATCTGCTTCTCTACAAAGCAATTGGTTCCTCAAGATGAGAGTGACGGTGGAGGTCAACAGAAACCGTTGTCGAGCCTTGGTTTTTGGCTGAAGTTGGTGCTCAACGTCTTTCGATTCTTCATATAGGTCATCGTAAACCTTCGTCTTAACCCTTGCATGTGTCATCGGGCGTTTACTGACCCGTTTGAGATCAGCTAAATTCATTGTGGGCTGGATAACGGGTAAAAATAGTCTTCTTCATGAAGGTAGATCGATAGTTGGGCTGGATAACGGGTTAGATTTGGGTTTGATTTGAAATTAAAAAAAGTAACTTTATGAATATAGATGGTCGAGTTGGATAACGGGTAAAAATGGGTTTGATTTGAAACGGGTCAGATTCACTATGGGCTTGGGTAGCAAATGGATCAAAAGTAGTCTTTTTCATGAGGGGTTAGAATTACTTCTTAACAACCTTATGTTAAAGAAAAATGGGGACATGAAGTAACCACCTCTTAACAACCCAATGTTAAAGTTTCCAAGTAACAGATACAATTACTTCTTTTTGACAATGCAAAGTCTAAAAGCAAGAGCTTTTGTATATTATAATACTACTACTGCTAAGACATATCTGCAATTATTGAATTAGTAACTTTCTTGATTTCTTGAGAGTCATAGGATGTTGACTATCGCGAGTTCGAATTGGACTCTTTTTTCATGGCTTTATACCCGCCGCAACCCGGATAGTAGTTAAATATATAAAGAGGGATGTAACAAAAGATAGAATGGATACTAAAAGAAGTTTCTTTGCATATTGAGCAGTTATCTCTTAATTCTTTTAGTAACAAAAAACTAGCAAAAATGGCCAAACAAAATTATATTTTTACTGTTTTTTCCACGTATCACAACATGTTTACTTATTTTTATAAGACAAAATAAAGACAGGAGATCTATCGCTGCTGGTCGACCACTAAAGAAACAAAAATCTAGACCGGAGTCTAGAAGGGTATTTGCACATGATGAGATGAATCTGAAAGCTAAGAATATGAATAAGTATTCTGAATATGCAAAACGAACAACATCCTTAGCCTCGTTACAAGAAGGGGCTTATGCGAAGGAACAAATGAGGTGGAGGTCAGAAGATGGTGGTGAGATGAAGGTGGGTGGTATGCCACACTTGGTTTTGGGGGTCAAGTCGAGTAACCGATAGTTGGTACGGTTTTATCAGTCCTTCAACGCAGTGGAAGTTCTGTTAAAATAAAATATTAATTTACATTATATAGACACTTATATACCCACGTGTACATGAAGAAACGTGGATCGACTCACTAGTAGACGATCAACTTTCCTCGGGTATGAGTATGCTATTTCACCGATGGTTCTCTGGAGTACGAATTCTTCCACCTACATAACGAGCAGCACCGTGAACTTACCCCTCAGAAAGGGACAGAGGGGTCCTCTTTGGGGTAACCCTCCGGTGTGAGAATAAGAGATTGTAGGAGAAGATAATAATAATCTGAGAGTGAGTAAGGAATTGGAATGTATTTTCTTGCTTACTTCCCCTTATGGAGGTGGTGTGGTATTTATAGTGCTAGGGTTTCCAATGATTGGGCTCAGATCCCATTAGGGCCTTTTTGGCCTCCTCCTATTGCTTTGCGCCACGTGTCCTTAGGACACCTGGTGCTTTTTCATTGATTATTCTCTGACCCAGGTATTTCACCTGACCCATGTGCAATCACGTGGTAGCACATGGGTTTTGCTGAGTTGTCAACCTTTCATTGGCAGCTGTCAACATCAGCATATTCTTATTCCTTAAAGGATACCTTCTGGAAGGTTGTCTGACGAGCACAATCAAGGTTGTCCTTATCCTGATTTGGATAAGGACGAGGTTGATTATGTGCATGTGTGATATGCGCCTATCCTGAGGATGCGCGAGGTCTTCTCTTTATTCTCACGCGCAGATGTTTCATGCGCAGATGTGATATGCGCAAGCATATGTAATATGCGCCACGCGCAGATGCGCCACGCGCAGATGTGATATGCGTGAGCATATATAATGCGTGAGCATGTGATATGCGCCACGCGCAGATGCGCCACGCGCAGATGTGATTTGCGTGAGCATATATGGTGCGTGAGCATGTGATACGCGTGGGCATATGTGATGCGTGAGCATATGTGATATGTGTGAGCATATGTGATGCGTGAGCATATGTGATATGCGTGAGCATATGTGATATGCGCCATGCGCATAGGTTTTGGCTTTGTGCCTTCATGATATCTTGATTTCAAGCCTCTTGTCTATATCTTGTGGGTTGACCCGCCCCGCTCGATGTTAAGGCGGGTACATACCTCTTCAAGCCCCCCCAGTCTAATGTGTGTCTTGTCTCGCGCGAGCGAGGTAAGATAGATATTAGACTTAATAGTTTTCTCTTTTAATAGGGTTTGTCTTTTCCTTTTTTATTTCTCATCGTTGCGCGAAATTCTATCCTTTTGGTTGAAATGAATCGTCCATGTACGTGGTTGGTTGGTGCTGACATGCGTCAGAGATGGAGACATGTGTCAGACTTTTCGTGTGCTCGAGGTGCTACAGTTGCCTTTCATGTCCCCTCACACAGTGTCAGGAACACGTGTCGCGCTTGTGTTGGCCTGCGCCTGCGAGTGGGGGCGCGTGAACACTGATCAGTACCTGTTTCGTTCCCTTTCATGTCCCCTCACACAGTGTCAGGAACACGTGTCGCGCTCGCGTTGGCCTGCACCTGCGAGTGGGGGCGCGTGAACTCTGATCAGTACCTGTTTCTCTCTCTCCTGGGCCTATAAAAGCAAGCCTTTTGAGTTATTATTCTTCATCTTCATTGTTATTTCAGAGCTTTTTCTTTCCTTCCATTTTTATTCCGATTAAGGGCCTGTCTTTTGCTTCCAGATTTCCGTTCTTGAAGTAACCTCTGTTTGATTCACAGTTGTATGTCTGATAACCCAGACACCACAATCTCCCCCAGCAAACGCCGTGTAAAATCATTAGTCATGTCCACTTTGAAGAAGACCGGCAAGGGAAAACGGGCTGCCGAGGCCTCGTCGGAGGAGGTGGGGAAGGGCAAGACAGTGAAGAGGTGGGATGAGATTCCCTGCAGATTGAGACAGTCTGATTTCGACAGTCTCATCGCCTCTCAGGGTTTTCTCCCTGAGTACGGCTGTCTGCTCCCGGCGGCCGGGCAAACGGCGGCAGATCCGCCCACCGGCTATATCTCCTTATACTGCCATTTTTTCACTCACTGCAACCTTCGTCTCCTGATGACAAGGTTTATGGGTGCGCTGCTTCAATTTCATGGGATTCACATATCCCAAGTCCATCCTTTTGGACTTGTGCGCATGACTCATTTTGAGTTCATGTGCAAAAATCCAAGATTCTTGGTTCTCATTCGTTCCTCGCAGTCAGAAGGTCAAGTGCTGCACTGTTTCCTTCAAAAGCCTTCATGACTGGTCTGTGAAATTTTTTTATATTAAGGCTGGTGTGATTCCCATCCGCATGACCATGCGCGCGATCACTTCTGCGCCCGCGGATGTGAATGTTCTTAAGAACCCAACTGGCGCATGGGTTAATAAGTTGACTGCTGAACCATCCCCCACCAAGAATATTTGCGAGGAGGCGCTGGTGGGGGTTGGTATGAGCAGGAGGTGGACCGACAGCGCGACTGAGCCTGTTATCCAAGTTGATGGCTTATGTGAGTTATTAGCTCATTGCATTATTTCTGCGCGAATATAATTCGTTTTGCTGATATCATTTGTCTTGTTTTATGCAGTAAGCAAGGAGTACGTCCACGCCGCCTATGATGAGCATATGGAGGGTGGCTCTGTCGCGCTGGGCGCTGGGGAAGTTGGCTTCCCCGATCGCTTTGATGATATGTTCATCCCTGTTGATTTGGGATTTTGCTTTGACAGCGATGCGCCTGGTAGGCCTTTGTACTTATGCTTATGCCTTTAGAATACCAAATTTGGTTAACATTTCTGTTGCACGTATTGTAGATGCGCTCGAGAACTATGAGCTGGAGCTCGCGGAAGAAGAGGTGGAGGAGGAAGCTGAGGTGCCACAACTCAAGCGTAAAGCTAAAGGGAAAACTGGCGCAGGGGCCAGTAAAAAACAGAAGAAAAATGATGCCCCTGTTGCTCAGGATCCTCCTACTCAAGCGAAGGGACTTGAGAAAACCAAGGGGTTTACCTCCAAGTTTTCCTTGTCTTCTTTGCCTCAAGGTGTGGGCAGTCCTCCTGTCCACACGAGGTATGGTGCCGCCACCTCCTCCCTTCGCGCGGCGGAAAAGGGAAGCGGCGCTGCGCCTGCTGTTTCCTCTTCTCCAACAGGTATACTTTGTTTATACTTTATGGTTTTATGAGCGCGATTCCGATAGAGTTATTAATGAATCTTTGCTCACTCAAATGTTTGTAGAGCCGGCGACCTTGGTGGATCAACCTCAGGCGCAACAAGGTACCGAGGCTGCGCCGAAGGTTGCTTTGAAGTCCCCTGTTTTACCCTCGAAAAGGGGAAAAATGGACTTCATGGCGATGTTTAACTCGCGAACGGCGGTGCGCCAAGGTATATATTGCGCTTTTATTTTCTGACTTTTTTCTTTTAGATCAAGTCATGAATCATTTCTCTTTGTTGGTTTTTTCATAGGAATTATAGCTGGCACACAAGCTGCTGGCGGCACTGCTGGCGCCGGCGCCAGCGCCGTTGGTTCTGCTCCTGCTCCTACAAGCACTGAATCTCCCCTCATTGGGATTACTAAGGAGCAGGAGGCTGTTTTACGCGCTGATCTAGCGGCGTCGAGACCTCCCTTACCTCCTCCTGCGCGCAGCCCTCCTCGCGAGACTGGTTTTGATTTTTCCAAGTCGCAGGAGAAAAGACCTGTTACAGAGGATGATGAGGAGGTCAATTTTGAAGACTCCGATGGTGGCCGCGCAAGCCCTGTAGTGCCACGAGATTTCGTGGCGCAGCCTTCTCGTGGGGCTGGCGCTGACTTTTCTGCTTGCTCTCCGCAGGTATAAGTTCGTTTTGCTCCGCTGCGCGGACTTCCATATTAGTGTTTAGATGACTAGAACGTTGCTTTGTGTTTGCAGGAAGCCGATCACATATACCGCCCGAGATGGAATATTACTGAGGATAGCTCATTTCAGTCCATGGGTGTGTGTGAAGACTTCTGGGCTCACTCTGTGCCTCCAGCTGAAAGGAGGTTTCAGGAGGACCGCGCTCGCGTGGACTTGCTCAATGACCATCTTTTTGCTGGGTCTGCGTTCTTTGCTGCCTCCCAAGAGCTTCGCTATGATTATGTAAAGGTGCGTGATGCTCTTGCGAAGGCCAAGCAAGAGACTAAGGTATCTGCTTGGAATCTTTCTGACGCTCGAGAGAGAGCTGAGAAACTCCAAGCAGAACTCAGCGAGAACCGAGCAAGTGCCAACGCTGCCTTCGTGAAGCGCGGGCATGAGCTGCAGGCTGCGCGGGAGAAGCTGCAGGCAGCAGAGGCGGATGCGGCCAAGTACGCGCGGCGAGTGCGTGATTTGGAGCTTGATGCAGAGGCGCGTGATCAAACTCTTGTGCAGGCTATCACTGACAAATCTTTATTAGAGAGTGAGGTTGCGCGCCTGAAGAAAGAGCTTGAGGCCGCGCGGGCAAAGAAGGATGAAGCCCTGGCGATGGCAGCGTCTGGCCAAGAAGAGCTCGATGCTGCGCGAGCGGAAAGGAATGAGGCCTTGGCGGCAACAGCGTCCGACAGAGAGGAGCTCAAACAGACCAAGGAAACTGTTGAGTTGTTAAACTCTCAGATTCCTGCTCTTGAGACGTCTGTTTCTTCCCTCGCGCAGGATCGCCAGTGGCTAGTCTCACAGGGTATGACTCGTTGCGCCTATGCGATGAAATACTCAGACGAGTTTCAGACCCTTGTGATGGATTGCAACGCTGCCTCGCGCTTGGTGGGTCGAGCTGAAGGGTTTAAGGATGGCTGTGAATATAGCATGCTGAAGAAGAACCCATCCGACTACCCTTATCAGCTCGACGTTGTCTGCGCTGACATGGCCGAGGTGGGGGAGAAGTATTTGAATACTCCCATTCCCATCCTTGAGCAGGTATTTTAACCTTAATGAGTACCTTGACTTATTTTCCTAGTCTTTTTGTACTCATACTTTTCCTTATGATTTGCAGATAGCCTCCCTTGCTGACCAGCCCGATCTCGGCGCTCTAAAGAAATTACTTGACGAGTGTGAAGGGGCTGGTGGCGGCGATGATGGCGCGGGCAATGCTGCCTCTGCTAGCGGCTCTGGCGTGGCCAAAGGACCCGCTCCTGACACTATTGTGATAGAAGACGACTCCATTCAAGACGAACAGCTTGACTATGGCAAGTTTGGAGATGACGAGGAGCGGGCTGCGCCAGATGCTGAGGGAGGTAATGATGAGGGCGATGAAGAGGCTGACGTTGATATAGAGACTTGAGAAGCCCTTCATGTTTTTTTTTTATTTGTAGTTTGTATCTCATCATTTTGTAAATTTGTAAACTTCTATGTTTTGGAATGAAATTTTGTTTTTCCCTTATTCGCATCTTGCGCATTCCCCATTCATCTCTTTATATTGCATGTTTGCTTGTTGAATATAAGATATGCTTGCACGTTGAAATTTGAACAAGGTTGTAAGGAAATTATTTTACTTAACCCTTGTCATATTTTAAGTGATTTTGCAATATCCTGACTATGCTGACACGTGCCTTGGCGTTTCATTATTCCTCTTTTGTGCGACGTTATCACGCATTTATTATAGGGAATTATGAGTTTTTTAGCCTTTACGTGTCAGTATGTGTTACTCTGATATCCATTACAATTCCATGCGCGACCTCGACCTGAGACCTTAACAACTATGTTTTGGCATGTGCTTTGCCTTAGTTGTGCTTAGGTATTTTTATGGTCTAGCTGCGCAGCATGTAGGATGGATGTTGTGAGTGATTTGAGCTAGGGCTCGTATTATTGGGCTAAGGCCCTGAGCTAAGGCTCATATTATTGGGCTAAGGCCCTGACGTTTTAGAGTTAAAACTCGTTAACGCGTTTGAGCTTGAAGCTCGCGCATGTATGTTTTACTTCGTTTTATTTTTGTTTTGATGTCAATACAATGTTGTCATATTGCTTAAAATTAATAAAGGGAAGTGTGAAACATGTATGCAAAAGGTAATAGAACACACATTAAGAGAAAATAGCGCTTATCATTATTCATAATGGCTTAAAAAGCCTTGATTACAAACTTGACAATTTTTACATGAAACATTTTCTAAGCTGTGCTGCGTTCCATGCGCGCGGGATCTTCTTTCCATTCAAATCTTTTAAAGTGTATGCGCCTTTTCCCAATTCTTCCGAGACTTGATAAGGTCCCTCCCAGTTGGGGGACAATTTTCCCGGAGGTATTGCGCGGCTAGCTTCATTGTTCCGAAGGACAAAATCGTTCTTCTTGAAGTGGCATTCTTTCACGCGTTGATTGTAATATTTTTCTAGTTTTTTCTTGTATTTGGCTTCACTGATGATAGCCGCCTCTCTGCGCCCTTCAAGTAAGTTGAGATCCAACCTCCTTTCGCGCTCGTTATCAATCTTACTCATCCTGAGCACTCTATGGGATGGGCATCCAATTTCTGCTGGAATCATAGTGTTGGTGCATAGATGTCAGTAGTTCATATGTCTAATGTCTGTAATCGAGTCTGTAATATTGTTTGTGTATTTGTATGTTAAAGCGAAGTTGTTGACAAGTTCGCTTAGGCGAACTTGTTAACCAAGCGAAGTTGTTGACAAGTTCGCCTAGGCGAACTTGTTGAACGAGCGAAGTTACGGACAACTTCGCCTGAGGCGAAGTTGTCGTGTATTTATATAGTTTACAGTTTACTGTTTACGAGTTAGAGTTTTGGTTGATCGAGTAGTTCAGTTTACGTGTAATTCAGTGAGTCGAGTGACGTGAGGTCGAGAGGCTGTAAGTATCACGGTTCGAGTTATTAATATAACGTGTGTTTGTTCGTATCGTGTTCGTGTGTTTGTGAGCTTGTGTTCTACGTCCGTAACGATCTACACAGGGATTCCGCACCTGTGTATATCGGGATATCTCGTGTGATCCGTCCAGGGAACCTACAATTGGTATCAGAGCTTTTGCTCGATTGTGTGGTTCGGGATATTCACGCGGGTGTAGAATTCGTTCCATTTCGGGTATTCTCGGGACAAGTTTGTGGTGTTTTTGCTCATTCTAGCCTCCTACCAGTGTGTTTAAGCCTTTAAACCGTCAAAATCGTCGTTAAAATCCGTTTTTCAGATCTGCAGAAAGTTTAAGTTCGTCAGGCGAAGTTGCTGTTCATCAGGCGAAGTTGCCGTCAGGATACGTAGGGTTTCAGCGAAGATATAAGGAGAAGCGAAGTTATTCACAACTTCGCCTACCTCCTCAACTTCGCCTAACTCAGCGAAGTTCTCATCAAGTTCGCGTAGCTCAGCGAAGTTCTAATCAAGTTCGCCTACTTTCTAAGTTCGCTTACCCTAAGCGAAGTTATTCTCAACTTCGCCCAGTCACGCGAATTTAAGAAGGATCCAGCGAAGTTATTACTTAAGCGAAGTTATCATTAACTTCGCCTACAGTACTGTTCAGAAGAAATTTTTTTTTAACTTCGCCTTTTCAGAATTTTTCGGGTTTCTTAGTCTTCAAGAAGGATGTCGTCGATCAACATTTCGGAGCTTGTCAAGATGGAAGTTGAAGCGGGGTCAGCTACAAAGGCCCCAAGGTTGCTGAAGGGAACCGATTTTGTCGCGTGGAAGGATCGGTTCATACAATACGTTAAGTACCAGGATGCGAAAATGTGGGTATGCATCCAAGATGGATATATTCCACCAATCATGGAGTATGAGGGTCGAGACCAAATCAAGAAATACAGTAAAATGGAAGAGGAGGAGAAGAAGATGTATGAAGCCGAAAGCAAGGCTCATGCTGCAATCACAATGGCTCTTCCACAGGAGATCCTCCATACATTCAGAAAGTATACATCAGCTAGAGAGCTTTGGGAAGCTCTTGAAAGCAGATTTGAGGGGAATGTAGGTATTCGAGCGTCAAAGATAAAGTTGCTCAAGACTCAATTTTCAGTCTTTAAGTACTTAAAGAACGAATGTCTGGATGACATTATCACTCGATATTATCATCCAATGACTGAATTGAGTAACTACTCCATTTCATACCGAGAAGAAGAGATTGTGGAAAAACTTCTCGATGCTCTCCCACCAAAATGGGAGATGTATACTGTACTAATGAGAGAGGACAAGGACTTCCCTACTTATGATCTTGAAACCGTTGTCAACAAGCTCAGAACTTTTGAGCTTAATATGGTAAGAAAAGAAACATCTATGGATCAGGTTCAAGATCCGGGCATGTACGGTGCTAAAGTAAACTCCAATACAAGTTCAAAGACTGATTCTGCCTCCTACTACTCGAAGGGTGAGTCGGGTGCCAATTCTTCACAGGAGGGGCATGTGTCAGTAAACTCAAATGAGGATGTTTGCTTTGTTGCGGGTGGATCAAGTGGTACTCAACAGACAGCAAGCAAGAGTAGTGGATCTTCAAGTTCCTCAAGCAATAATTACTCTAAGATGCCAATGAGCGTCAAATCTGCTGAAGAGCAGTTTGGCCTCTATGCTTCATTTATTGCTTCATATGAAAACTATATCCAAGGAAAGGTGGTTGATCCAGCGATGCTAGATGAAGACTATGACCAGATCGATGCTGATGATCTGGAGGAAATGGATTTACAATGGCAGATGGCCATGATAGTGAGGAGAGTGAAGAAGTTTATGAGAAAGACGGGGAGAAAGTTTGTTGGTGGCAGGCCAGGGTTCGACAAGTCTAAGGTGAGGTGCTATAACTGTCAACAAAATGGGCACTTTGCCAAAGATTGCAGAAACGAGCGAGTTGAACGTGGTCAGGGCCGGTCTGCACAACACACTGGGAGTACTAAAGAAGTCAATGCCATGCTGTCCAGAGAAGCAGGTGAATACAACTGGAACCTGCATTCGAATGAAACTAGTGAACAGGCAAATATGGCTAAGGTTGAGAATGAAGATTGTGAGAAGATTAACGGAGAAGAGAAAGCTACTGGTAAGGAAAAAGCTTTCATGGCAGATAACAATGATCAAATCTCCGAGGTAAGTTGTAAATCTTTTTGTACTAAATGTGAGAATTTGTCTGAGCAATTTGCTACCATAACTGATCAGTATGTTCGTTTAGATGCTGAATTTAAAACTCTTAAAGAAGATCATCACTTTACGAAAGCAAGAGAAAACAGTTACAAAGTTAAAATAAAAGCGTGTGAAAAAGATGTTAAAAGCTTAAAAACAAAACTTGCTGAAAAAATTGAAGTAATTGATCTAAGTTATGAGGTTTTAGAAGAAAAGACTAAACTGATTGCTGAACGAGAAAAGCAGATTGCTGACCACCAGGTGAAAGTGGTGGAACTGAACCGAAAACTTGAACAGTTTAGAAATTCCTCAGCTATTCTTGATCACCTTGTTAGTGATCAAGGTACCTCTACAAAGAGGGGAGGAATTGGTTATCACGAGGTTCCACCACCTTATAACACAATTACACTTTTAACCCTAGTGTTCAGAAATCTGTTGATTTTGAAGTTCCCCAGACAGTTCAAATCAAGGATACGAGTAAAGAACCAAGTGTTAGTAGTGGCGAAACGAGTTCGCCTGTTTCAAGTGAGAAAATTTCTGTTACGAGTCCAGTCTCATCGGATTCGGATAAGTTGTCCGAATCAGGTAAGACAAAAGAGAAGGTAGTGTTACCCACTGGTGGAGAAAAAGATAAAACTTCTAAAAAGAATACTCCACTCAACCCGTACGTCCCACCTTATGTGAGACGAACGGCCGGTAACACAGCCTCTACATCCAAAACAACATTTGAAAAGAAAATGGAGTATAGGTGTTGTTTTAGGTGTAATAAGTTAGGACATCTTGTTGCAGATTGTCCTCTGACGCCGAAATTCAGAGGCATGAGGCCTATTAAAACTGAGCGTAAGTCTAATGGTAATTTTAATACTGCTAAAAATGAAAACCCTTCAAAGTTCCGAAATGTAACTAATTCAGGTTTTCACAAAAACAAACCTCAGTTTAACAATGCTAATAACCAAACCACAAGATATAATACTTTCAATGTACATAGGTTTGGAAGGCCTCACACTCAATTTCCAAGGAGATTTCCTAATATGACTGACATGAATTATCCAAATGCTAACTTTGGAAAGCAGAAGTACGGGATGTATAGATCCAAGACCAATTGGTCTTGGGTCCCTAGATTCTAATCCTTTGCTTTATTGTGCAGGAACAGTTGAACAGGGCTGCCCACAGTCTTTGGATTGTAGATAGCGGCTGTTCCCGGCACATGACGGGTAACAAATATTTGTTGCACGACTTAAAACCTGTTCAAGGAGCGAGAGTTAGTTTTGCTGGTGAAAGTGGAGGAAGAATTACTGGAAAAGGAACGGTGTCCAATGGGAAAATGACACTTGAGAATGTGAATTTTGTAGAAGAGCTGAAGCACAATCTGCTGAGTGTGTCGCAGATTTGTGATAAGGAGTATACTGTTCACTTCACGAAGAATGAGGCGATCGTGTTGAAGCCTGGTTTTCAGATACCAGACGAGTGGATAGTGATGAAAGCTCCACGCGATACAAATACTTATGTGATGGATATGAGGTCTACTGAAATGGCCACGGGAGAATCATGTTTAATGACGAAAGCAAGCGAATCAGAATCCGAACTATGGCACAGGAGAATGGGGCACATTCATCTTCGGAAGATGAACCACATTGTCAGGAATGGACTTGTGATGGGCGTTCCCTTGAAAGACTTTAACTTTGAAGACAAATGTATTGCATGCAAGAAGGGAAAGCAACACAAGAAATCCCATCTCACCAAGAAGGTCAACTCTATTGCTAGTACTCTAGAACTGCTTCACATGGATCTCTTCGGTCCAGTGAATGTAAAAAGTCTAGGAGGTACTTCTTACTGCTTGGTGATCACTGATGACTACTCGCGATATTCGTGGGTATATTTTCTGAAATCGAAAGATGAGACGGCTCAAATGGTGAAGAATTTGATTACCAAAGTTGAGAACGTCATGAGTAAAACTGTTAAGTTCATCAGAAGTGACAATGGGACGGAGTTCAAGAATTTTGAAATGGAGATTTTCTGTCTTCAGAAAGGAATTGAACATCAATACAGCGCTCCATATACTCCGCAACAGAATGGAGTGGCTGAAAGGAAGAACCGAACTTTAATTGAAGGAGCCAGAACTATGCTGGCAGATTCGAAGCTTCCTGTGATGTTCTGGGCTGAAGCAGTTGCTACAGCCTGCTATGTTCTGAATAGAGTGTTAACCGTTAAGAGACTTGGTAAAACTTGTTACGAGCTTATGCATGGAAGGAAGCCCAACTTGAGTGGTCTTGAACCATTCGGGTCCCCTTGTTCGATCTTGAAGACAAACTCTAAATTTGGCGAAGTAGCCGATGAAGGAATCTTAGTCGGTTATGTTGTTGGTACTCCCAACAGACGTGTCTTCAATACTTCGACCTGCAAGGTGGAGGTGGTGTGTAACACTGACATCACAAGTTACCAACCGCCAAAACCTAGCAATGGACCTGCTGAGCTTTTCGACTATGTTAAGCTTTTTAAGTCGTTTAACGTACCGGATTTAGAGATTTCTGAAGAAGAAGAAAGAGCTGCGACGAAGATGATACTCGATGAGGAAGAAAATCTATTGCAAAGACAGCTGATTGATAAATGTCAACATTCCTCATCAAACACTATCGGTACCCCTGCTGCCTCTGCTGAAGAAGAATTTATCAATCCTTTTCACTCTCAGCATGAAACAACCATTGATGAGATCTCTTCTAATTTGGAAGATAATTTGCATGTCGGTTCTGTTCCGACCACGAGAATTCATAAAGATCACCCTTTGGATAATGTGATTGGTGATGTGTCCTCAGGTGTACAAACGAGAAGTATCTTGAATGAACATACCTGTGTTTATACAAGCATTAAGGAGACAGGAATAATCAATGAATGCCTGTATACCTGCTTTATAAGCCAGATTGAACCGAAGAATTATCAAATGGCTTTAAAGGACAGCTCGTGGGTCGAGGCCATGCAAGAAGAGTTGGCTCAATTCGAGAAGATGGAAGTTTGGACTTTGGTTGAAAACCAAAGAATGTGCATGCGATAGGCACAAAATGGGTGTTCAAGTGCAAGAGAGATGATAAGGGGATTATTATAAGAAACAAGGCGAGGCTAGTCGTTAAAGGTTTTAATCAACAAGAGGGGATTGATTATAACGAAGTGTTCGCTCCTGTCGCCAGGTTGGAAGCCATAAGATTGTTTTTGGCGTTTGCTGCTTATGAAAAGATGAAGGTGTTTCAGCTAGATGTGAAGAGTGCGTTTTTAAATGGGATAGTTGATGAGGTTGTGTATGTTGAGCAACCTCCGGGTTTTCCTGACCCAGACTATCCAGATCACGTGTACAGGTTGAGCAAGGCGTTGTATGGATTACATCAGGCACCTCGTGCCTGGTATGCAACTTTATCAGATTACTTGCTCGAGAATGGTTTTGAAAGAGGGAAAATTGATAGCACGTTGTTCTTCAAAAGAGATGGAAGCGACTTCCTGCTGGTACAAGTCTACGTGGATGACATTATATTTGCTGCGTCAAAAGTATCCATGTGTCAAGAGTTTGAAGCCGTCATGAAGAAAAGGTTTGAAATGAGTGCTATGGGTGAACTAACTTTCTTTCTAGGATTGCAGGTTGATCAGAAGAAGGACGGGATGTTCATTCATCAGACGAAGTATGTTCATGATGTGCTCAAGCGCTTCAAGATGGAGGACAGTTCTCCATATGATACTCCAATCTGCGTCAATCACAAATTGGGTGCTGAAGTAGACGGTGATGCAGATGTGGACCCAACTCAATATCGGGCAATAATAGGTTCTTTAATGTACTTAACTGCATCTAGGCCTGATATAATGTTTGCTGTCTGTCTTTGTGCACGTTTTCAGGCAAATCCAAAAGAATCTCATTTGAAAGGTGCAAAGAGGATACTGCGGTATCTCAAGGGCAAGCTGAAGCTGGGGTTGTGGTACCCGAGAGGAGGAGACTTGGAGCTGGTCGCTTACACAGACTCTGATTATGGAGGGTGCAATCAGAGTCGGAAGTAAACAATTGGAGGATGTCAGTTTCTTGGTGGCAGATTGGTGTCGTGGCAATGCAAGAAGCAGACTTCAGTCGCAATTTCAACCTGTGAGGCAGAATACATGGCAGCATCCAACTGCTGCTCTCAGGTTCTTTGGATACAACAACAATTGCGCGACTATGGTCTGAATTTCTTACTTACTCCTATTTGCATTGATAACACAGCTGCTATCTCAGTAACTAACAATCCCGTGAAACATAGTAAAACTAAACACATTGACATACGTCATCATTTCATACGGGATTGTGCTGAGAAGAAACTGATAATTCTTGAAAAGGTGGATACGCTTGATAATTTCGCTGATTTATACACTAAAGCGTTTGACAAATCCAGATTTCAAAACCTTATTGAACTGAATGGGATGATCAATCCCGAGTAACCATGCTTTTCTTGTAATTTAAAAAAAAAAAAAAAAAAAAAAACGTCACTAATCGCTTAAAAATATGTCGGTTACATCAGTTTGAAGGACTTGTCTTCGGATATGTTTTGGTCCTCATTTTCTACTTGTAGATTTTGAGGATATCCATTAACCAGATTACTGATAGTGACCGGGGCGGTTTATGATGAATTTTTCGTTCTTTCGCTTAAAATTAGTCGATCATACTTAGTTAGAAGGACACATACTAGTATGTGGTCGGTCCAGCTGATCCATTGGATCTTCGGGATAGCCGTTTACCTGAAGACTTTGTTTTGGTCGGGGCGATTAATGTTAAAATTTTGAAAAAAAAAATGGGAAATGAAATTATTCTTCAAGTCTGTTACTTCGTAAGAAGTTCGTTAGCTATGTTAAACGGAAAATTGATCCAACCTTGGAAAATGATAGTATACTAATTCTGTGTGCTTAGCTAGTGAAGTTATTAGGCTTAAAAGGCTTTAGGACAGTCATTGTATGTCATGGTAACTTTTATGGTGCGTAAAAGTAGATGTGATACAAACTAAATTTACTTGATTTTACGTGGAAACTCCTTAAGAGTTTTGCATGTCTTCATATATATCTTTCCGAATGATAGGCAGAAAAGCGATTACCCGGTCATACACGAGCTCATGTGTGTTCTGATTCCCGTGAAGATAGCGTTTCAAGATACTGCAGTAATCCAGATTCGGGACTTGCAGCTAATATCTACTTTGAAGTCTATGTTAAAAAAAAATAAATAAAAAAAAAATATATATATATATATATATATTCAAAGTTATTGAAACATATTAGTGATGATAAAATAAAGACTTCACAATCATTGAGTAAGAGAGAAGAACGGGAAGCAGATCAAGAAGAGTTCTTACAACTTAATCAGACACTATGGGTCGAAGTCAATTCGGGGTGACTTGGGGAAAGCCAAATACGCTTTGAGGATAGATAGGAGGCATCAATATTTCTGAGTTGTTGCCCACTTAAATTTTAAGGCTTAATTGAATATAACTCGTATCACAGAAACGATGAAAACCACTTTAAGTTATACCTGCTTACAACCTGTCTCTATATGTCATAATACAGCTAAACACGGATCTATGTGACAGTCACGAAATTAGTATGATTCCTGTTCGGATCTTTTCTAAAACGTAGCAGTCACTATCGAGACTGAAATTTGATCCCTTATACTTTAAATTTTTTAAGTTTTTGTACTTAGATAGTTTTATGATTTTTTAACTGGTTACTTAGACTTGATCATGTCATTTATTTCTTAATGGGAAGTTTTAAAGAGTTAATTGAAAAATGTTAAACTTATAAGGTTAAATGTTGTAAATATATAGGCGATGTTGTTGAACAGGCGAAGTTGTGGATAACTTCGCCTAGGCGAAGTTATCCGTAACTTCGCCTGAATAACTCCGCCCATATATAAGGATTATCAACAGTCTTTCCTGTTCATTAATCTCAATTTCAGCGAACTTATCTTATCCACAGCGAACATCTTTTCCGGCGAACTTGTTATTTCCACCGATTACGTATTATTTATTCCCGATTTTCACACCGATTCAAGGTTCGAAATACCATTATATCACATACTCAATGTTCGTTCAAGCGTCTACATGTTTGTTTCGACTGGTTTCGAACCCTCGGACCATCGGTTTTGAAACCGAGTTTCATAACTTGTGTTTTAACGTGTTAATAAACATACTGATCGTCAACATGTCCTTAAAACTTGTGTTTAAGAGTACTTAATCGTCTAAACTAGCCGAATCATCAACTGCACGTTGTTCCATTAAACTTACTGTCGCCGATTCAGATTCAGGCGAAGTTAGGGTTTGGGCGAAGTTATCCGTAACTTCGCCTGGAGCTTAAGTTCGCCTGAGGCGACGTTATCCGTAACTTCGCCCGAAGCTTAAGTTCGCCTGAGGCGAAGTTATCCGTAACTTCGCCTGAAACTTAAATTCACCTGAGGCGATGTTGTGATGAAGCGAAGTTAACTTTAACTTCGCCTAGATCATTTTTACTTAATATTAATTAGACGAACTTAAAGTTGAAGCGAAGTTGTTCCCAACTTCGCCTCAACTTTAACTTCGCCTATACAGAGTTTATCACAACTTCGCTCATGGTAACAAAGCGAACTTGTGCTATGTCTTTGTGTCGTTCTAACTTGGTTAGTTTGTTGCAGATATGGCTGCGGTAGCTGGTGCTGGAGGTGCAGGAGGAGATGATGGTGACAATCAGAGACAATTTTTCCCGGGTCACAATATGTACATTACACTTGACCCGGAGGCGAGCGGTGTGGACGATTACCGTGAGATCATAACCTTTCTCCTGCGCTCGAGGATTTTTCATGCGATCACAAATACTCTGCCGATATCTCTACCGAATATCGAAGACTTCTGGCAGACGGTCGAATACGACTGTCGTGTTGAGCCCCCGGTCATGCGAGCGACGGTGAACAATCAACAAGTTCAGTTCAATTCTGAACAGATACGGGTGGCCTTACGATTCGGTGAAGAGACTAGGGATGACCCTACAGAGTTCGTAGCTCCGTTCCGTGATGGAGCGTTTCTCCGAATGGGCTACTCTGGTCGATGAGTTTCCTTCTAGATCAGTGGCGCTTCCTCATGCACGTTATGATAGTTTGCATGTCTGGGAGGAAGGCGGGCACTGACGGTATGGGTGCGACCATGCAGTCTGCAATGACTGCACTGACCTATAACAAACGTTATAGCTTCAGTCAAATGGTCTTCAAAGAGATTGATAGACAAAGGAGGGCGATGTCTCGGGAGCGGTTCATTATGTACCCACGGTTCATCCAGATGATATTGAACCATGTGGCTCCGACTCTACCTCAGAGACGCCCGATAAGATACGTGGAATCGGTGAGCAAACGTATCTTTGCTCAATGCCGCACTTCGAGTGCGAGGAGCAACCCTGAACGTCGTCCCAGGCATACTCCACTGTTTGGGTTTTTAATTAACCCAGAGTATGTTCCTGCTGGTGGGGACGAGTTCAGAGATCCTCAACCGCGACAGGCAAGAGCAACTCAAGCTGTTCCTGCTCCTGCTGTGCCTGTTGTGTCTGCTGCAGAGGATATTGATCTTGACGTTGTTTTTGGAGGTCAATGTTATTTTGATATGGATCACGTTGAAGAGGTGCAGGTCTCGGCTGCACAAGGTTTGGGTGTGAGTATGACTAGAGCAGCTACGTCGATGGCTGACTCCGATTTGGATGAGATTATGAATGAGGGGAGACGGTTGATGGTGTCTCGAGAGAGAACGATAGGGAAGAGAAAGAGAACGGAGGATGATGATGAGTCGGAAGAGGAAGAAGACATACATAAGCTGATAAGAAGATCAAGAAGGGAAAGGACAGGTGCTGGCATGGGAGCTGGAGAGACTTCAAGGACTGTACGTTTTGCTCCGGCCGCACTGTCTGGTATGTCTATTGTTCCTTCCTCTGTACAGGTGACAAGTACAAGCGCTGCGGATGTTCCCGTGGTAGCTACATCAACGGCTGGCATTCCATCCACCACTACCATCCAGACGTCGACTCCGGAGATCGTGTCTCTACCGCCTCCAACGCTTACTCAGTCGGTGGTAGCTGCACGATTTGTAGAGTCAACGGTCGTCACTGCTGCAGGGTTATCAGGTATGGTACCACCTGCGGTTACGCCTGCTTCTGGTGTCTCGCCTTCGCCTATGTCAGACTCAGAGAGAATAGCTTCACTAGAGCGGATCGTGGCAGAGCAATCTAAGACTATTCAAAGCCTAGTGGAAGCAAATCAACTACAGGCATACCTCCTGGTTGAGCATGGGAAAGTTATAGATGCCTTGAAGGAGTTCTTGGCATCTCAGGGGGAGATGAGCTGTAAGGGCGACGAGCTCAGAACGAAGAAGAGAAACGACCGAGACGATGATCCCAATGCATCGAAAGATGCAGGTGGTGAGCTGCCAAGAACTTCTCAAGCTCTTGGTACTTCCACAGCTGAGGGGGAGTCTACCGACGCGGCTGGTGGTGATGATGTGGTGTTAGTTGAGGATGACGTGATTGATGCGCTGAAGGAGCTTGACGATGACATGTTCAGCGATGATGTGTTGTTTGATGAAGATGTGCTGCCGAGTGATATGATTGAGAAGATCGGTGAGCAGATTGTGATTGAAGATGGGATAGAAGAGGGGGAGATAGTAGAAGAAGACGTTGAACACGAGATCCCTGATGTTGAGAAAGCCGACATGGGTGCTTAGATGGATGAGACTGAGTGGGAGGAGCAGCCTAGGTGGAAGGAAGGCTGTGCTCATTGGTTTATTAAGACCAAGAAGCCTGCTGTTCCAGCCATGTTCAAGAAGACTTATAACATCAAAGGCTATGCTGAGTCGAAGAAGGGAATTATCTGTTGGATATATGATGAACAGATGAAGTTGTTTGTGGTGAAGCGTTATGATGGTATTCAATACTTCAAAAGAATGTTGAGATCTCTCAATACGTTGCCGGAATGTGAGGTGAAAGATTTGGCCAGGTTGGGCCTGATAAATAGAAGTGACAACAATATGGCGAGAGTGATTGAGAAGATTGTGTGGAAAGAAAGCATAAAAGAAAAGAAGTTTGAACTATTAAAGCCACAGAAGGGAAAGCTCGTGGAGGATACAGAAAGGGGATTGAGAGCAGATGGCAAGCCATGGATGGTGATGAAGTACAAACCGATCCGATGCATCAAGGAGGTTCCAATGAAGAATATGCCTCAAGATGTGTTGAAGAATCTAAAATGGTGGTACGTTGATTGCCAGACTGCTGAAGCCGTGATGGAAGACGAAGATGAACAAGAAGTGCTGAGGGTGTATGAGCCGATGCATCTTGTTAACTTATCGAAAGCTGATTTGCAAGTGTTGAATGAAAAGAAAATATTCTATATTCCTGCTTGGAAGGATAAAGCAAGGAAATATCAGCGAGTAGTCACGGTGTGTGTTAGAGAAGGAGTGCACGCGTAAAGATACAGGATTACGAGACAGATGCTGAAAGATCAAGATATGAAGCTACTGCCAAGGGGGAGTCTGTTGGTGCATAGATGTCAGTAGTTCATATGTCTAATGTCTGTAATCGAGTCTGTAATATTGTTTGTGTATTTGTATGTTAAAGCGAAGTTGTTGACAAGTTCGCTTAGGCGAACTTGTTAACCAAGCGAAGTTGTTGACAAGTTCGCCTAGGCGAACTTGTTGAACGAGCGAAGTTACGGACAACTTCGCCTGAGGCGAAGTTGTCGTGTATTTATATAGTTTACAGTTTACTGTTTACGAGTTAGAGTTTTGGTTGATCGAGTAGTTCAGTTTACGTGTAATTCAGTGAGTCGAGTGACGTGAGGTCGAGAGGCTGTAAGTATCACGGTTCAAGTTATTAATATAACGTGTGTTTGTTCGTATCGTGTTCGTGTGTTTGTGAGCTTGTGTTCTACGTCCGTAACGATCTACACAGGGATTCCGCACCTGTGTATATCGGGATATCTCGTGTGATCCGTCCAGGGAACCTACACATAGCCTCCGTTCCATAGGTTAGGCTGAACGGGAATTCGCCATTGCTGGTTTTGCTTAATGTCCTGTGTGCCCACAGGACATTAGGTTGCTCCTCGACCCATGAATGGGATTCTCCCTCCAACCTTTTCTTCAGCCCATTCAGTAAGCTTTGGTTCGCGCGCTCCACTTGGCCATTCCCCTGAGGGTGGTATTCTGAAGTGAAGATTTGGTTGATGCGCAATTCCTTGAGCCAACTGGATATCTTCCTGTCGGTGAATTGTTTGCCATTGTCGCTCACAATTTCCATGGGCAGGCCAAAACGGCATATGATGTGGCTCCAAATAAATTGCTTCATCGCCTCGGCTGTGATTTTTGCTAGTGGCTTGGCTTCAACCCATTTTGTGAAATAGTCTACTGCCACTACCAAAAATTTTACTCGCCCTTGCGCTTGCGGTAGGGGACCCACAATATCGATTGCCCATTTGTGGAAAGGCCATGCGGAGGTCACCGGAATTAAGTTGTTCTTTGGCCGCATGGTGTTTGGCGCATTGCTCTGACACGCTTTGCATTTTTGGATCTCTTTTAACGCGTCCAAGTACATGCCTGGCCAATAGTAACCTGCGATCATTGCCTTGGCAACCACCATGCGCGGGCCAGCATGTATTCCACAGATTCCTTCGTGTATCTCTCTGATCACATAGCTTGCTTCCTCAGCATCTAGGCATTTCATGAGCGGTCCAAGATAAGAGCGTCGATATAACGTACCATCAAGCAGTTCGTAGTTCTGCGACTTGTGTCTTATCTTCCTCGCCTGTGCGCGATCGTCCGGTATCTTTCCCTCCTTCAAGAATTCCATTAATGGAGTTATCCATGATGAAGGTGTTGTATGAATTACAAGGACAGACTTCGCTCCCACCGACGGGTTGCTCATTACTTCCACCCTGACATCTTTGCCAAAGTGATCGAAGCTGGTTGATTCCATCTTACTCAGCGCGTCGGCAGACTTGTTTTCACTGCGCGGAATATGTATGATTTTGAAGAAGTCAAATTGCTCGATGAGTTTTCTCGCCTGCTCTAGATACAGAGGCATGGTGTTCTCCTTGGCATCATAAAGGCCATTGACCTGTGCTGCTACCAAGTATGAATCAACATGGGCCTCTAGCTTTTTAACTCCGAACTTGTGCGCGATGCGCAGACCAGCCAGCAGGGCTTCATACTCAGCTTCATTGTTGGTGCTCTTGAAATCCAACCTGATTGCGTAAGTATACTCATGACTTTCTGGATCCACCAGCTTGAGGCCTGCGCCGGACCCTTCATTGTTTGAAGCTCCATCGGTGAATAATCTCCAAACATTTTTTTCATTATTGGCTTGCGGAGGGTCTACCTCGCGCTGAGCCTCTTCAATTTTTTCTTCAGGGATTTCTGCGATGAAATCAGCTAAGACTTGTCCCTTTATTGCTGGACGGGGCTTATAGGCGATCGTGTGCTCTCCTAATTCCAGCGCCCATTTTGTCAGCCTTCCTGAGAGCGCGGGACGCCGCAAGACTTGCTGGATGTTGTAACCAGTCAGAACTTCAATAGGATGACCATTGAAATATCTATGAAGCTTGCGCGACGAGTGTGTTAGTGACAAAACTAACTTTTCCATGATGGAGTAGCGCGTCTCAGGATCTGTCAGCACCCGACTCACATAATAGATTGGTGTTTGGATTCCCTTGCGATCCACCAACAACACTGCGCCGATGGCGCGCTCTCCTGCTGACAGGTACAATGTTAGAGTTTCGCCAGGAAGTGGAGCTGTGAGCGCAGGCAGATTTATCAGACATTCTTTTATCTCACTGAAAGCTTGCTCGGCCTCAGGCGTCCACTTGAATTGGCTTTTCTTTAGGCAATTTCTCAATGTGTTAACAAATGGGGTAGATTTGCTTGCATGGTTCGCTAGGAACCTGTTAATTGATACCAATCTACCATTCAACTTTTGAACTTCCTTCATGGTGGATGGTGAGGGCATGTCAAGGATAGCCTCCACCTTCTCTGGGTTCACCTTGAAACCATCCTTGGTGACCATTACACCTAGAAATTTCCCTTCTTCTACGCCGAATGTGCATTTGCTCGGGTTGAGCTTCATGTTTACTTCCTTTAGGCGCCAAAGGGTTTCTTCGATGTCTTTGAGCATTTGTTTTTCCTCCTTGCTTTTAATCACCAAATCATCCACGTAGACTTCTAGGTTTCTTCCAATTTGCTCGTTGAAAACCGCATCCATGAGTCTTTGGTAGGTGGCTCCTGCATTCTTCAAACCAAAGGGCATTTTTGTGTAACAAAAAACACCCTTGTCAGTTCTGAAGGCAGTGTTGTCCTCGTCTTGTGGTGCCATTTGAATTTGGTGATAGCCCTTGTAGGCGTCCAGGAAACATTTGAGCTTAAATGGCGCCACAGAGTCCACCTTCGCGTCAATGTTTGGGAGGGGGTAACAATCTTTTGGACATGCTTTGTTGAGGTCCTTGAAATCAATGCACATCCTCCATGACCCGTTGCTCTTCTTTACCATCACAGGATTGGCTACCCATGTTTGGTATCGTATTGGGCGGATGATATTTGCGCGCAGTAGATCTTCTACTTGCTCATTCATGGCCTTTGCCTTCTCATCCCCTATGACTCTCTTCTTTTGAGCAATTGGCTCTACAGACTTGAAGGTGTTGAGAGAATGTTGCGCCAGGTCTCGTGGAACCCCAGTCATATTAGAATGTTGCCACGCGAAGACCGACATATACGTTGTGAGCAATCTCTTCATTCTCGACCTTGTGTCGTCTGATATCGTAGCTCCAATTGTGATTGTTTGCTCTGGGAATTTTGGGTTGAGAATCCATTCCTCTGGCGCGTTGTTTGCCATTGGAAGTTTCATTCTCCCTTCCCTCGGTATACTTGTCACTGCGCACAAATGATCTCGGTATACACATGTTACACCTGTTGGTGTTGGGAACCCCAGCGCGCCGTGCGCTGGTGATGGTATGGCGTTGAATTGAGCAATCGTTCCTCTACCCAAGATCATATTGTGGCATGAAGTGGTGGGCAAGACCAAGAAGTTGACAATTTCGGCTCGCTTGTGTTTCTCATCCCCCATAGTTAGTTCAAATTGTATCTGACCTAGGGGGTGAATGATTTCATTTGAAACACCCGAGATTGGTGCATTCACAATTTCGAGCCTTGCTTGGTCTGCTGGATCCAACTTCCTGAAACATTGCTCATACATGATGTCTGATTCACTGCCAGTGTCCACCAGGATTTTTGACACTTCATAATGAGCAATGTGTGTAGTGATGACTAGAGGACTGCTGATAGACGGGCCTCCCCTGATTTTTGGGAAGATTACTTGTTGCTCGCGCCAATCTCCTTGGACTTGCGCGCTTCTCTTTCTCGATCTTTGCCCTTGCCTTCCTCCCTCGGCTACACAGATTCTTTTGAACTTTTTGCTGGCTGAGGCTCCATCTGGTTGTTCATTCTCTGGTCTTGGGTTTTTCACCAGGTGAGCCAACTTGCCTGATTTCACATCTCTTTCAATCGCATCCTTCAAATGGTGGCATGCATCGGTGTTGTGCCCTGTGGACTTGTGAAACTCACAATACTTGCCACTGTTTGATGGTCCCTTGTGGAGTAATGGCTTGGGGCTTTTAAACTGGACATTCTCTGTGCTTAACACTTGTGAAGGCGTTTTAGTGAGGGGAGTCCATATTCTTGGTAGAGGTCTGTTAGGCTCTCTGCCGCCTTCCCTCTTGTCACTTTCTCCTCGATTGCGAATGTCTTTTTGGGGCTGGGGTGAGCTTGGTTGCGCCTGCTTTTCTGCGGGAGAAAAACTGGTTTGTTGCAACCTGGACCATACGGAGTTCTGTTTGCCCCTCCTTTCATTGTTGCGTGGCGCTTCTGTTTGATGCCCTCTATCTCTTGCTCTATCTTGGGCAATTTGTTTTTCATTTCGCGCGAAGACTCACGATGCTTCCATTAGCTTGGCCCAAGTGGTTGGCATGCCATCTCTGCTCACGAGAGCTCTGCGGAGTTGATCACTGCGCGCACCTTGTATAAAGGCCACGCGCAAGAGTTTCTCAGTGATACCTCCAATTGCAAGAGATTCCTGATTGAAACGGGTTATGTAGTCTTCAATGGTTTCATCATTCCTGCGCACGCAGTGCATGATGTCATCGGGGTCGCGAGTGTGTCTGCGCTGTTGTACGAAGTGAGCCTGGAACTTCTCCAATAGCTCTTCGAACCCATCGATTTGTCCAGTCGGCAAGCTTTCGAACCAGACACGCGCTGCGCCCGTGAGGCAGCGAGCAAACATGTGACACCATGTTGGCATCGTCCAGCTTTCTAGGTTTCCAGTGTTGTAAAAACCTTGTAAGAAATCGTCTGGATCTGTTGTGCCGTCGTACTTGCCCAAACCACTTGGCATCTTGGTTTTGTGCTGAATGGGAGCCTTCGCGATGCGCTCAGTGAATTTTGAATGCTTCACCAAGATGGCTGGCCTGTATGGTATGGTTACGTCCACTTGCCCTCTCGCTGGTGGGTTGTACGGTGTGTACAGATCCATATCGGCTTTGGTTCCAGGCGCTATGTTCATGTGCGCGCGGAGCTGTGAGCCTCCTGCATGAGTATCTCGCGTCTTCCTCATGCTGTGCACTTCTTTATCACTAAAATCAGCGTGTTCAGTGTGAACAGAGTGACCATCTTCCGGCGCGCGCGCCCTTTTTGTTGTTCCTTGAATGGTTTGCTTATCAAACGCGAGCCTTTGTGTTAAGTCGGCTAACTTTTTGTGTTTGACCAGCTCATTGTATTTGTCCATTAAACGTCGTTGTTCGTTTATGAGCCATTCTTTAGGGTCATTGGTTTCAACTTCTGGACCCATTGGTCCTTTTTGTTTCGCGCCAGTCAGATTTTGGAACGTGAGATCGTCTGGAGGAGTTTCAGTCTGGCTATGGGGAGTTGTGATGAAGGGATGGTTACTGGTGGTGCGCGCAGAATCACGCGGCACCCTCAGAAACTGCTGTCCCTCATTAACATCCTCAAGCTCAATATCCTCCAGAACTTGATCGCTGTTTCGAACACCAGAAACCATGGTGAAGTTTTTCAGAGAGAACTGATGAGATGGTGATTTTGTTGCCGTTGTAACTGCTGTCCCACGGATGGCGCCAATGAAGAAACGTGGATCGACTCACTAGTAGACGATCAAGTTTCCTCGGGTATGAGTATGCTATTTCACCGATGGTTCTCCGGAGTACGAATTCTTCCACCTACAAAACGAGCAGCACCGTGAACTTACCCCTCAGAAAGGGACAGAGGGGTCCTCTTTGGGGTAACCCTCCGGTGTGAGAATAAGAGATTGTAGGAGAAGATAATAATAATCTGAGAGTGAGTAAGGAATTGGAATGTATTTTCTTGCTTACTTCCCCTTGTGGAGGTGGTGTGGTATTTATAGTGCTAGGGTTTCCAATGATTGGGCTCAGATCCCATTAGGGCCTTTTTAGCCTCCTCTTATTGCTTTGCGCCACGTGTCCTTAGGACACCTGGTGCTTTTTCATTGATTATTCTCTGACCCAGGTATTTCACCTGACCCATGTGCAATCACGTGGTAGCACATGGGTTTTGCTGAGTTGTCCACCTTTCATTGGCAGCTGTCAACATCAGCATATTCTTATTCCTTAAAGGATACCTTCTGGAAGGTTGTCTGACGAGCACAATCAAGGTTGTCCTTATCCTGATTTGGATAAGGACGAGGTTGATTATGTGCATGTGTGATATGCGCCTATCCTGAGGATGCGCGAGGTCTTCTCTTTATTCTCACGCGCAGATGTTTCATGCGCAGATGTGATATGCGCAAGCATATGTAATATGCGCCACGCGCAGATGCGCCACGCGCAGATGTGATATGCGTGAGCATATATAATGCGTGAGCATGTGATATGCGCCACGCGCAGATGCGCCACGCGCATATGTGATATGCGTGAGCATATATGGTGCGTGAGCATGTGATACGCGTGGGCATATGTGATGCGTGAGCATATGTGATATGCGTGAGCATATGTGATGCGTGAGCATATGTGATATGCGTGAGCATATGTGATATGCGCCATGCGCATAGGTTTTGGCTTTGTGCCTTCATGATATCTTGATTTCAAGCCTCTTGTCTATATCTTGTGGGTTGACCCGCCCCGCTCGATGTTAAGGCGGGTACATACCTCTTCAGTACACAATATTACTTATTTAGAACAAGTTTACATCAATGTCATTTTACAAAATTTAGATACGCCATAGTCATATACTAAGACTAGGATTTCCCAATCCCCGTTAGGAATTTCCACGTCAATATCTATTGTTGGCTACCTAAAACCACTTTTGAAAATATGTCAAATTGCTGGTGAATAATGCTAACTTGACTCAAAAAGGTTCTTATAATTCGTAAATACCACAAATGACAATAACTTTTAACAACTCAGTAGGACAACAACCATTTCCTTGGATAGTTAGCCACTTAAACATACACAAGTCAACGAGTGCATGGGCGCAGTGTGTTCATCGCTTACCATGTATGTAACGATCCATAAACATGTATATTTTGATCTATTTTTAGTTATTTCTTTGTGTCAAAACGTTCTAAGGATTACGTATAATCCTATGTAGACTCTTTAAAATTGGATATGCATATCCTTTTGTTTATGAAGAGTAAACAACTTTGTACAATAGTTGAAAGCATTCACCTTGTCAGTTCTTATTAATCTCAGTCTTTCTATTTTTCTTGATTATCTTTAACCTATTAAAATAAGTTTGTATAAATATCTATGTCATTGCATGATCTATCTTGGTTATCATGTTAAAACTTAATTTTATTTAAAACCACAAAGTTCACCTTCAGACGAACCATCACATGATTAGACAAACCATCAAACCATTGGTTTGACTTTTTGACCAATATTGGTTTTAGACCGGCCTTTATATATAAGACAAATTGTCTGACATTAGAAGGTCTGTCACATTCTTAGACAGCCCATCAAATGATTAATTGTGTCTTCCAACCATTTGAACATACCCCGTTTATCATTGACTTTAGGCGGCCCGTCTAATAGTTTTCCTAGAATTGGTTTTGTAAAAATCATTCTAGACATCAAACCAACGCTCGTTTATGCATTCTTAGCTTTCTAACTTGTTTATAAACACTTTTAGGTAACGAATAACACCATTTTAACAATGTTTGATCATTGTAGATTAGATCTTTTCTTAAACGTGAAGAAACGAGCTTTAAATACCATAATTATACCTTATCTCAACTTAATGTCTAAGTCAAGGCTTGGCTTATACTTCACACCTCAAGAGATTTAATCAAAGCCTCCTTGAAACTTATAACACCTTCTTTGATGGTGAAATGGCTCATGAACACCAACAACTTGTTCTTCAAGTGTGTGATTGATCTATGCTGATTTGCATATGATTGATGCATGATATGGTCATGGTATGTGTTAGGCCATGATTTTTATATACTGAGGATCCTTTATCATTGACTATCATATGAATAGTTTATCCTTGAAATATGTATCAAGATATGAAGGATCGACGATTCTCGGTATTACTTGTTTACTAATGATTGCGTTTAGTATGGTGATGTGTTAGACATGTGTAGCAACTTTAAGACGTACTTGTACCAATTATCCTCACAGAGCATTCTCTAGCTGGAGCACGGATCCAGGATCCTAGTTTAATGTAGCCGTTAATGGATGAATTCATGTGAAGATGGATGCTCAATATCAATAACGGCTACAAGACTCATTCTTCCGCTTATTTCGCTACTGGACGGCTATCACGTGGTCAAAGGTCGTGGAGCAGCTGGTGGAAGACTTTCGGATAGTTAGGAAATATTGTTAGTAATATTATCTTATTTAAACGAGCTATGATCGAGTAGAAGAACACATGTATTATCACACACACTATAGCAGAACACATAATTCTCTCTACGCATAGGTTACTTTGTAATCTCGATCATTTACTCCATAACACTTGTAACCACCTTTGATTATCAATATAATCGACAGTGATAGTTTTCACCGTCCGGGGGTTTTTTGTGCCGGAGACCATGATAATCACATACTTATCGACCGAAGGTTACCTTGTTGATCATTGACTAAAGTAATTCGACCAAAGATTATCTTATTAATCCTTGACCGAAGTTATTTTACCAAAGATTACCTTGATAAGTTTTGACCGAAATAAGACTATCTTGGTTAAGGGCTTTTTCCCTCGTGATCAAACCTTTGTGTTCACCAATATTACGCTTATACACTTGTCATTATCGAGTTAGCACCTTACCTCGTATAACAGATTTGGATACTTGATCCTTAGCAGATTTTTGTCCAAAACAATTTGGCGCCCACCGTGGGGCAATTGGTGCTATAATCCGTATTATTCTCATCGATTTTCATTTTTTCGTACCCTATACACTTGCAATGGCCTCTCAATCCACCCCTACATCGTCAACTATGCCGTCTTCGATTTCTCTCTCCTCAAGGTCCCTGCCGCCGATGCCTCCGCCAATCACGGGAGCACCAAAGGCTGCTACTTCTGGGAGCAAGACACAAATACCAGTCTTCCAGAGCTCGAGAACAACCGCTGCTACTTCGGCGGTAAACTCTAACAATGACGTTTCCTCTATGTTTTTGCAGGTGAGAGCATATATGGAACAACAGAACAAGACTAACCAAAGGATCTTGCGTGAGATCGAAGACATCAAAAAGTCCAAGAGGCCAGCAGAGGATCTCACCCCCCTGATGCCTAGGATGCTGGATTTCACCAGTCCAGGATCCCTGGCTCAGCTTCAGCAAGGATCATCCATCCTTCAACATGGATCCATGGGTCAACAGACTCAAGGATCCTTAGTCTTTCAGCAAGGATCATCCATCCTTCAACAATGATCCATGGGTCCTCAGACTCAAGGATCCTCAGTCTTTCAGCAAGGATCATCCATCCTTCAACAAGGATCCATGGGTCCTCAGACTCAAGGATCCTCAGTCTTTCAGCAAGGATCATCCATCATTCAACAAGGATTCATGGGTCCTCAGATTCAAGGATACTCGGACTTCCAGCGAGGACCATCTAGTTTCAACCATGGGTCGATGGGTCAACCAACGCAAAGTTCCTCGTTGTTCCAAAGGGGATCATGGATGCTTCCGCCAGGGTCTTCCAGGATCCCTTATCAAGGATCCTTCTTTCAGGATCAAGAATCCTTTGGATCCCAACATCAACGATCTTCCGAAGTCCATGATGGGGACATAATCCCCATGCAAACCATAGATTCTGGAGGACCCACTTCGATTGCTGACTCCTCTTATCCCAGATACTCGTCTGGAATACCAAACTCCACCCAGCAGAGAAGTAACTGGTACGATCCTATATCTTTAGATACTAACCATGTTCCCATGCATGATTCAGGTATCAACCAGGCCATGGCAAAGGAGTTACAGAAGCTAAAGGATATGATATCTAGTGTCCCGGGAGTGATACGTCCAATTCCTGAGATACCGGAGGGAAGTCACAAATTATCCAGATTCGCTCCGCCCATATGTGAGGCTGAAATCCCGAAGCGGTTCCAAACTACCAACATGAAGACGTATGATGGGAGCACCGATCCGGAGGAACATGTTGCCCAGTATAGGGAAAGGATGGAAATTAATCCTGTTCCTGAAAGACTCAAGGAGGCTTGCCTTTGCAAAGGATTTGGAGCCACACTAATGGGAGTTGCACTAAAATGGCTGCTAAGTCTCCCGCCTTTCTCGGTTACATCTTTCTCTCATTTAGTTAATTTATTTAACACTCAATTTTCCTGTAGTCGGAAATTTGAGAGGTTAACCGGTGACTTATATCGTGTTATCCAACCTAGTGATGAATCCCTTAGGGATTTCATTACCAGGTTCGGTAAGGAAGCTCTAGAAATCCCAAACCTTGATATGACTACTGCTGTGGAAGCATTCAAGATGGGAATTCAAAAGAGCTCCCCTTTTTATGATGATTTAGTGATGACTCCGTGCAGGACATTAGATGAAGTCAGAAACAGGGCATTAAGATTCATCCGATTAGAAGAAGATAAAAAGATCCAGGATCGTCCCGGGGGACAAACGAAACAAGAAACTCCCGAAAAGAATAAAGGATCCTGGAATAGGAACAAAAATTCGAAGCCGTACGCCAAGTTCAACAATCAGAATGTACGGGCAATTGAAGAAGGAGATGACGATGAAGACTATCCTTGCATCTCCGACTATTGTTTCTCTGTGGATACTCATGGCTTGATCTGTGCCATGAAGGATCTGGGAGAAAAAGCGAGGTGGCCCCGAAAGAACGAGAAAGTTGTCGGCTTCAAGGACAAGTCTAAGTGGTGTGCCTTCCACGAAGATTTTGGCCACGCGACAGATGAGTGCATCGGCTTAAGGAGGAAAATTGGATACCTCCTGAGCAAGGGTCACTTTAAAGAACTCCTGGGAATGAATAAATCCAGGATCCAGGATCCTAAAGATCTTCTACAGAAAGCAACACCACCACCACCAGATGCTCATGTGATCAACTTTGTCTCCGGAGACTACGATTTATTTAAAGATTATTGTACCATACAAGAAAGTCCCATGGAAGATTTCGAGTTGGATAATGAGAGAAGACCACTCATCCCCACTACTCGAGTGACTGATCAGAGAATCTTTTTCAATTCAAGGATCCAGGATCCTCATCAGGACAAGCTGGATGTGCAAGCGGTCAACTTCATCTCTGGAGGTTCAAACATATGTGGAACTTCTTTCTCTGCAGCAAAAAGACTTTCCAAAGAGATCAAGATGGATAACGGGGATCGTCCAATAGTGTCAACCACATTAACAACGGAAAAGAGAATCTTCTTCGATGAAGAAGACAAGCTGAACATTCGGGATCCTCATCATGACGGTTTGATTATTACTTTATATATCTCTAACCATTATGTACACAGGATCCTAGTGGACGGTGGCAGCTCGGTCAACATTATCCAACATGATGTCCTCAAGAAGATGAACATCCCGGTTTCAGAAATCATTCCTAGAACATCGGTGTTAGTCGGTTTCAGTGGTGAAACCAAGAAGACATTGGGGGACATCAACCTCCCAATTTATATTGAAGGGTTAAACTCATACCAAAAATTTTGTGTTATAGATAACCTTTCCTGTTGTAATGTTATTTTAGGTAGGCTTTGGCTCCATGGAATGAATGGTGTAACTTCAACCTATCACCAATGCATCAAGTTACCTACTCCTTGGGGAGTTGTAAAGATAGTGGGTGACCAGGCGGAGGCCAAGAACTATTATTCATCATCAATGAAGCCAACAGCCAAGCCAACTATAGCATAGCAACTACAGCGACATCCTAGGAACGTGCTGGAAGCTCGGGAAAAAGACCTTAAAGAAGTATCATTGGACCCCGAGGATCTAGAGATAAAGGTGTTCCTAGGATCCTCTATCCCCAGTAAGATTGAGGAGGATATAATATCCTTCTTAGGGCGAAGAAGATCTACCTTTGCCTTCAAGCATTCTGACATGACAGGTATTTCAAAAGAGGTAATCACTCATAAACTCGGCCTTGATTTATCTGTTAAACCCGTCCATCAGAAGCGAAGGAAATTCTCTCCTGAGAGGAACAAGATCATACAAGAAGAAGTTGAAAAACTTCTTAAGGCCGGTATGATCAGAGAGGTTCAATATCCTCGATGGCTAGCTAATGTGGTCGTTGTTTCAAAAAAGAATGGAAAGTGGAGGGTGTGTGTCAATTTTACCGATTTAAACAAGGCATGCCCCAAGGATCCTTTCCCATTACCACATATAGATGCCATTGTGGACGCAACGGCTGGACATGAAATGCTCACCTTTATGGATGCTTCCTCTGGATTTCAACAAATTCAGATGGAACCATCTGATCAGGAGGATACAGCATTCATGACTCCAACCGGCATATATTGTTATACTGCTATGCCGTTTGGACTAAGAAATGCAGGAGCGACGTACCAAAGACTAGTCAACATGATGTTCAAGGACCAGTTGGGCAACACTATGGAGGTATACATAGATGATATGGTGGTAAAGTCGAAGAAGGCAGAGGATCACCTCAGGGACCTTGAAGAAGATTTCAATATCCTCGACCTATATAACATGAAATTAAATCCGTCAAAATGCCACTTCGGTGTTAAAGCGGGAAAATTTTTGGGATATATGGTGACAAAAAAAAGGAATTGAAGCAAGCCCCTAGCAAATTGAAGCAATCCTCAATTTGAAATCTCCTGCGAACGCAAAGGATGTCCAGAGACTCACGGGAAGGATAGCTGCCCTCAATAGGTTCATCTCGAGATCCTTAGAAAAGTGCAAGGACTTCTACGAGATCCTTAGAAAGAATAAGAAGTTTGAATGGACGGAAAAGCATGAGACTGCGCTTACTGCATTGAAGGATTATCTATCCTCAGCTCCAGCTTTAATGAAGCCTGTAGATGGAGAATCCTTATTTCTCTATTTGGCTGTCTCTGGAAATGCAGTAAGTGCCGTCTTGGTAAAGGATCATAAAGGCGAATAACATCCCGTCTACTATGTAAGTAAAAGCCTTCTAGATGCAGAGGTAAGGTATTCTCACCTTGAGAAATTAATTCTAGCTTTAATTATGGCCTCAACCAAGTTGAGACATTATTTTGAAACACATACTATTATTCTAAGAACTAATTATCCTATTAAGAATGTTCTTAGAAAACCAGAGTTATCAGGTAGGATGGCCAAGTGGGCTGTAAAATTAAGTGCATATGATATCCAATACGAGCCAAGAACAGCAATAAAGTCTCAAGCACTAGCGGACTTTGTGGCTGATTTCACTAGTGATCTACAAAAAGAAGCCGACTTGGAGGTTCAACAACTGGAAAGGACCAAGGATCCTTGGATACTATTCACTGATGGAGCATCCAACGTAAGAGGAACAGGATTGGGGATCCTACTGAAATCGCCACAGGGGGACATATTACCACAGTCCATAGCTTGTGAGTTTCAAGCAACAAACAATGAAGCAGAGTACGAGGCTCTAATCGTAGGTTTGCAATTAGCCAAAAGCATGAGGATCAGGTATCTTCAAGTTTATGTAGATTCTTTATTGATAACTAACCACTTTAATGGCTCGTATGCTGTCAAAGGTGAGAAACTAATGAAATACTTAGATGTTGTGAAGGAGTTGTCGAAATCCTTCGAAATATTTAGTATTACACAGGTACCAAGGGAGGAAAACGCTGGGGCAGATGCCTTGGCAAACTTAGCCTCATCTCTGAAGATTCCTGAGGATTTGAAAATCCCAATAATCCACATTCTCTCGCCAGCAATAGGAGAACAGGAAGTTGGAGAGATAACAAATGACAAAGAAATCGTGCTCTGGGATCCTTTATCCTCAAATAACAAAGAATCATGGATCCATCCTATCAAGAACTATATTCATACTGGAGAAATTCCAGCCACAGAAAATCCCAAGTCCTTCAAACTCAAGGTATCCCAATATATTTTGTTAAATGATATGGTATATAGAAAATCTATTACAGGTCCATATTTGAGATGCATTGAGGATCCTGAGATCCAAGAAGTACTCAAGGATTTTCATGAAGGAGATTGTGGCAATCACACAGGTGGAGGAGCATTATTTTCCAGAATACTTAGAACTGGATACTTCTGGCCGACAATGAAGAAGGATGCAGTGGAGTATTCAAGGAAATGTGATGCTTGTCAAAGACACGCGAACATCCTTCATCAGCCAGTGGAGCCTCTATATCCTATATCCTCCTCGTGGCCTTTCATGAAATGGGGGATGGATATTGTAGGCAAGCTAGCAAAAGCACCAGGTGGAAAGGTCTTTATGCTTGCTATGACTGACTACTTCTCCAAATGGATTGAGGCAGAAGCATTTGTGCAGGTCCGAGAAAGGGAAGTAATATCTTTTATTAAACGAAATATTATAACTAGATTTGGTATTCCCGCTGAAATTGTTTGTGACAATGGTTCCCAGTTTATCGGTAATAGAACCACTAACTTTTGTGACAGTTGGGGCATCAAAATGATCACTTCCACTCCGGTTCACCCTCAAGCCAATGGTCAAGCAGAATCTAGCAACAAGATCATCATCAACAATCTAAAGAAGAAGCTAGGATCCAATAAGGGAAAATGGGCTGAAGAACTTCCTTATGTTCTTTGGGCAGACAGGACTACACCCAAAAATGCGACAGGCCAGACACCCTTTTCTTTGGTGTTTGGATCAGAAGCTGTGATCCCTACATAAATGGTGGTTCCTACTGCGAGAACGAGCATCCGTGATCCTGAGGCCAATGAAGAAATCCTTCTTGAAGACTTGGATACTATAGAAGAACTCAGAGACCTAGCAAAAATCAGAATAGCAGCTTATCAACAAAGGGTAGCTGGGGCATACAATAAAAATATCAGAATCAGAAGATTTCAAGAAGGAGATCTAGTTTTGAGGAAAGCCTTCCAAAATACTACCAATCCGGCTGATGGAAAGTTAGCACCCAAATGGGAAGGACCTTACCAGATTGAGTCGGAAGCAGGAAATGGGGCATATCATTTGCTCATAATGGAAGGCAACATGTTACCAAGAGCATGGAATGCCATCCACCTCAAAAAATATTTTTTCTGATCAGGATTCACTATCCTGAGAGGATATATTATCCAAAAAAGAATCTATGATCCTTAAATCGGTAACATCTTTCTGATCAGTTATTCTTTTTATATACTACTGTTAATTTAAGGATATTGAATTCTTAACATTTTTGTCTTTTCCGAGTTTTGAATAACCATGCAGGGATCTACTCAAATGTTCAATGATCAAGAGGTTGGCCACCTCTCCTTTACATTCGAGGTATTACCTTATATCCCTTGGCCTAGCCCACGATTGGATATGACCTTCGATGGTCATATCCCCTACGATTTAAAGGTTTTCACCTTTCTCATGATCGCCAGTTGTGCATGCTATCCAACGTATAGTTCGGGGCAGCGGGACCAGTACACGCTTAGTAGCTGACAATTTCGTTGTCTCCGGCTATATGGAGGATCCTACGAATTATGGTAAACGTACCATACCACCGGTTTATAACGTTTTCACGTTATCTCACGTTTAGGCTAAATTCCGGTTTGGGCGAGTCCCCAGTTAACATCCGTATTTGGGCTTGTCCCCAGTTGCACGGGCTTGTCCTCAAATTACACGAGCTTATCCCCAGATTGCACGGGCTTGTCCCTAGATTACACGTGCTTGTCCCCAGTTGCACGGGCTTGTCCCCAGTTTATTATTTGGGCTTGTCCCCAGCTTAATGGGTTTGATCCCAGTTAATATTACAAATCATTTGCAGCAGATTTTCTAAGTTTTTTCTGAAGATCAAGAAACTAAGGATCCCGTATTCTAAAGCTATCCCTGTAAGGATCATTAAGAGTTCAATACTCCTGGTAAACTAGGTCTATCTAGGCCTTCTGGTATGATCTCTGTTAATTAACTTATGTATGATATTTATTGCAATGATTTTGGGTATTTCAGTTTAAAAAACTATTCTCTTAAAGTTATTTGATTACTAAAATTTTTGTCTATTTTAAGGATACTTTATCCTAAAATTTGCCCTTTGAGGGAATTCTCTTATATAAATTTTATCAACTATTAAAGATGTATTATCCTAATATTTATTGTTTAAGGATATTCTTTCCTAATAATTTTTTCTTAAGGATATTCTATCCTAAACGATTTTCATAAGGATCTTTTATTCTAAAAATCTTTTACTCAAAATTATTTGTCAAGCTATCAACAATGCTAAAGTATATCTAACAAGTTTTTGAAAATAAATAACATGTAAATAGTTAAAAGATTTATTTATTAATTAAAATAAGCCCCAAGGACTTATCCAAAATTCTTAACCCGGATTTCACCATACGAAAGATGGACCATCCATCCGGGTTAAGTGAAAGTTACTAATAGTTCATACGTGCAGGAAAATTTAAAAACAGGGGCAACAAAGGCTTCATCCCCATAAACAGAGGACCCCTCCACTTTTGTTACCCCCGCAGATTGTCTTAAGGATCATGGATCCTTTATCCTAATTACTATTGTTTATTACAGACCATAGAAATTGTTCATAAAAACATCAACACTAAACAAAAAAGTGGGCTCGGGCATTGTCTTTGATATCCTTCATTGCCCACTTAAGCTGCATCCTCAACCGCAGCATCATCTTCTCCCTTGCCAGCTTCAACCGCCTCCTTAACGCCACTGGTCCCAACCTCGGTGTTCTCAACCATCTCCTCATCATCCTCACCACCAAGGTCGTCAAGAGCAGCCTTCCATTTCTCCACATCCTAGGCCGACTTGTCGAAAGCAGGATCACCGGCCTCCGTCGCCATCTTGATCCGCGCCTGGAATATCGACCTGACAGCCCACACCTTGGCTTCATCAGTCGCCTGCTCCACTGCCTCTTGACGTTGGGCTTCGGCTAAGGATAGCTGATCCTCCAACTGTTTCTTCTCCTTAGAAAGCTGGATCATAGCCTTGTCCTTAGCAACCACAGCTTTCCCTAACCCTGACATTTTCTCGCTCATCTGATGGATAATCTTTTCATAGTGATCCCTCATAGCGGTCACAGCCTATCAATAAATTTCATATCAGGACTGGGACAATATTGGATCCTAAAATACTAAAGGACAGAATACAGCATACTTACAGAGTTGACAATGTCATAGTGGGTCTCAGGATCAGAGGATCTTTTCCTCTTGGAAGCTGCAGACTTGGCCCTGGTCGTAGCAGTCTTGGGCTCGGAGCTAGTGCCTGCCTTTGAAGCCTCATTTTTGACAGTGGGAGAAGTCACCATACAGTCGATGTCATCTAAGGAGAACTTGAGAGCGGACTTTCCTGATTTCTTTCTTCCTGTAGAAGAAAAATCGGCAGATAAGTGTTCTATTTTATTTACCTTAAAATTGTTAACTTACTTGACATGCTTGAACTTGAGGAGATATCACAAAAACCTTCAACAAATCAAGCTTGAAAGGTCCTAACTTCGGTATCCAGTGCTAGGAACCGTTTCGCTTTCTCTTCTGTTCCAGGTAGTTTACTCAATAAAGCAAAGTTCTCAACTGCAGACAACAAGAAAGAATAAGGATTAAAATAGAAGAATAAAGGATCTTGCTACTACTTAAGGATCCAGGATCCTACCCTTTGTGACCCACGTTGAAGGAAGATCAGTTCCCCCCGGTATTGAGTCGCGTTTTACGAAGAAAAACTGATTCCTCCACACGGAATCATTTAGCGTGGCTTTTGAGATCGGATGGGGCTGTCGGGGCTTGGATTTGAAGATGAAACGAGCAGGACCGTGGGTAGTGAGGGTATAAAAATATGACAATTCGGGAAGGCCGAAATCGATTTTTTCCTCTTCGATGATTCTCTCGATAGTGCTGAGAACCCTCCAAATCATCGGCATGGCCTGTATGTAAGAGATGCCGGTGGAGTCGAAAAAACTTTGGGTAAAAGATGGAAAAGGGTATTTATAGCTGATTAAGAATGTATTTGCCGGAAAACACACCCATATCTTGGAATGTACATCACAGCGAACACTGGACTCGTAAAGGCGGAAAAGGGTTTTCGAAGGAAATAACGTGCGAAACTTGTCAATCTCTGGGTCTGTCAGTTTACAAATCTCAGAAGACGGATTGACAATGAGGCACTGGGGTTCCATTTCCGACAACTCGCAGTCATCGGAAATCTGTTCGGAAGGGTTAGAAATAGCCGGAGAAGAAGAAGATGAAGCAGCAGACATGATTAAGGAAAATAATAGAGAAAGGTAGGAAGGATACCTGATGCGTCGGAAGAAGTCGTGTATATAATCAAAGATATAGGGCGGCATATATAGACGGTTATAATTAACCTTGGGGGTTAAATGGTAAATATTTTGGCAAAACCGTCCCATCTATCAGTTTTCACAGCGATTTTGAATTTCAAAATGACAGCTGTATTCCACTGTCACCCGCCATTTTGGGGGCAATTGTTAGTCCATGATTTTTATATACTGAGGATCCTTTATCCTTGACTATCTTATGGATAGTTTATCCTTGAAATATGTATCAGGATATGAAGGATCGACGATTCTCGGTATTACTTGTTTACTAATGATTGTGTTTAGTATAGTTATGTGTTAGACATGTGTAGCAACTTTAAGACGTACTTGTACCAATTATCCTCACGGAGCATTCTCTAGCTGGAGCACGGATCCAGGATCCTAGTTTAATGTAGCTGTTAATTGACGAATTCATGTGAAGATGGATGTTCAATATCAATAACGGCTACAAGACTCATTCTTCCGCTTATTTCGCTACTGGACGGTTATTGGCACGTGGTCAAAGGTCGTGGAGCAGCTGGTGGAAGACTTCCGGATAGTTAGGAAATATTGTTAGTAATATTATCTTATTTAAACGAGCTATGATCGAGTAGAAGAACACATGTATTATCACACACACTATAGCAGAACACATAATTCTCTCTACGCATAGGTTACTTTGTAATCTCGATCATTTACTCCATAACACTTGTAACCACCTTTGATTATCAATATAATCGACAGTGATAGTTTTCACCGTCCGGGGGTTTTTTGTGCCGGAGACCACGATAATCACATACTCATCGACCGAAGGTTACCTTGTTGATCTTTGACTAAAGTAATTCGACCAAAGATTATCTTAATAATCCTTGACCGAAGTTATTTTACCAAAGATTACCTTGATAAGTTTTGACCGAAGTAAGACTATCTTGGTTAAGGGCTTTTTCCCTCGTGATCAAACCTTTGTGTTCACCAATATTACGCTTATACACTTATCATTATCGAGTTAGCACCTTACCTCACTTAACAGATTTGGATACTTGATCCTTAGCAGATTTTTGTCCAAAATAGTATGATCTATATTTACAGGCCAAATCGACTTGGATAATCATTAATCACCGCTTGACACATTATAGCCTTATCGTCACACTTTGGTTGCGAACTCAACCATTAGATGGACCGTTTGGAATTTGTAGGCGGATTAACGATCCGTTTAATCCTTTCTGCGGCTAAGATAGCCTTTAAACGGGGTTGCCTCAAAAAGTAGGCAGATGAGACGGTCCTTCTAATCTACTATCTTTATAGTTAAGTCAGTCTTTAGATGGGCCTTATAATCTTTCATACGTTTCGTCTAATCCTAAATTTTCAAAATTATTGATTAAATCATGAATTTTAACTTTGGCATATCTACAAATTGATCACCTGAGTTTCAAAGTGGGCTAATTCGATAAAAAATTGGGGGTGTTACATGGTGGTCAATGATGGCTAATAATATGAACGTGGTCATGGTGGTAATGATCAACAAAGATGAAGGTGAGGTTGGTGGTTACCGACGACGATGATGGAGAGGGAAGAGTGAGTGATGCAGATTGAATGTGCATGAGAAGGTGAAAAGGAGATTAAGTGTAGAGTTTTGATATAAGGGTGAACTGTCAAGTTTGCCCATCCGTTTGTCGATGTTATCAACAGAAAATATACTGAGAGATTCATAGTGTTCTTGTCCCCCCCCCCCCCCCAAAAAAATCAAAGGGACTCAACCAGTTTAAATTTCGTGGGAGGGGCAAAGTTGTCCCCCCCCCCCCCCCCTCCCAAACCACATGGACGCAAACTGCAATTTACACCTAAATTTATAAATAAATATTAACTATGACGATGCAGATTTAATGCATGTTTTGAATATTAACACAAATATACTGACATTTGTTAATACGAGACATGTTGATTGCAACACGTGGCATCATGTCACCGACAACCGACCCTTAATAAATAGACACAAGACCTTTAGCGAGTACCTCTCACCAAATTCTAAAAACCTCTTCAACGAAGCAAGGTGTAATCGAAGAACATCCATAAGGTAGATGCACATTATTTTCAAATGATCAACCTTTTCACTACTTGAACAATATCCAGGTTTGATGTTTACCTTCCATTCAACTACTTTGAGTAATAATCATTCATTTAAATATTTTGATATGAAGTTAAATTTGATTCTTAAATCAACTAAAAGATATTAATATCTGGATTTAGTAATGGTTAATGCGATGATTTGTTTCATATATGAAATTGAAATAATCTTAAAAAATTTAAGATCCTTTTTCCTAATGTATTTCTATATTAACAAATTATATCTGAAGAGATATGGTTCCAAATCGGTTAATCGCTCCCTACGGAAATACCTGTTGAGCTCCGGTTAAACTCGTGTTTCTTCAACATCAAAACTAAAATCATCTTAACAAGCTTGGTTCACACACCCATCATATTATTATTATTATTGTTGTTATTATTATTATTATTATTATTATGTGTTTACGTTGTTACAATTCTCATTAAAACTCTAGATCAACAATTTCCACTAACTTTAACAGATCGGATCATGTGAGATGATCACAACAAGGGCAATTAAGTCATTATAACTCTTGTGTTTCTTCATTAGTAAATGAAAAAGTTAATATGTTGCTTGATTATTATTAATATTTGATTACTTTGATGCATCTAGCAGATAAAACATGTATATACAAAGTATTTTCATGTATGACTGTAATCACATCTTTTTATAACACGTGCCAACAACTTTCGCTGCCACTTGTTCAAGAATATCTTATTCTGTTTTTTCTTTTTTTCTTTCTTTTCCTTTTTGTAAAACCTAGTTTAAATAAATCTAGTATTTGCGACAAAAGAATCATCATAAAACAGATCAAATATGAGTATCCATTCATAAAGAAACCTCACATTACATTAAAATAAAAAAGAAAAACTTTTTACCTTTTTCACTCTATTCAGTTTCTAAAAAGAGTGAATAGAATTCCGAATGAAAGAAAAAGAAATAAATAATAAAAGAATATATATATATATTAACAATAACAATCAGATGTGAAGAGTTAAAAAAAATAAACAAACGATCATAATAAACGTGTCTTTTATTAGCTGAATTAGATGGATACTAAACATGAATGTTTTAAAAGAATCAAAACAAAAAATAAATTTAATAAACAAAAAATCACAGATTAAAAGAAGAAATAAAAAGTAGAGGTAAGAGCATTTCCAACCCGTTTCTCATCCTTATCTCTATAACTACACTAAAAAACACTACATTTCTCTCTCATGTTCAATTAAATAATACTTTTTATACATTTATCATTACAGTTCTCTCCCTCCTTTACTGACAACCAATCCAACAAATATTAAAAAAATAAATAGGAGAAACAATGTTCCTCAAATGTTTCTCCAAATTTACAAAAAATCACTACATTTCTCTCTCCACTATATAATTTACACTCACAATCACTCACAACCACACCCTATAATTTGCAAACTTCCCTCACATAATTATAGAGACTGGGATGAGAATGCTCTAAGACAGAGAGAGAGAATGGATTTTTTTTCCCTAATTAATTGTTGCTTTTTTTTTACTTCTTTCATTATATAGAAACATAGATATTACATCAACATAGCAGGTAGGCGGGCAACAAGCTGCGCCGCCACCCTTTTCTGAATTGCAAACCCTAACCTGCTAAAGACATACCTCTGCCCCTTTGGAGTCGACACATTGCTATGCACAACCCGTTGGACCCTGGTTAGGAAACGGATAGCTTCCGGTGCCAAGGAGTCAAAGGTATCAAAAGCCAGAGGGACAAAAACATGTTGGTTCTCTTCGCAGGCTTTAGCATGTTTCTCCACCTTCTTCGTTTCAGCCCTTTTCATTGCTTGCCCAGCTACAAACCCATTATCCCTCAAACCAGCTAAGGGAGATACCCCTGTGAGGTCAACACAAGCGTGTTTTCCCCCGGCCCAACCAAAGACGAGCAAATCTTCCGGTCGTAGAGTGGTCTCCCTTCCGTGGGGTGGGGTCTGTAAGGAAGTTTACGGGGGCTTCCTTTTTAGCTGATATCCCAGCTCGCCTTAAGATGTCCCAAAGAACGTCCCGCACCCAATGATGTCGGTATTTGAACCCAGGCATCTCCTTGCAATGAACCGCATGCTCTCCGAATTTATCCAGGTAAGCCTTACGGCAGATCGGACATGTTTCGTCTTCTGGGTACATTGGGACCATCAAACGGTACTTAAGAATGACCCTATACTCGACCGTAGACATGCTTTGGCCCAAGCCATCAATCGGGATAACGGTCATAAAATCTTGGGCATGAGGACCTTGTAAGCATTCAATAACCGCCTTCTGTCGGGGGGACAATCCAAAAACTTCTCCCAGGCTCTGAGCGATTTTGCCAAAAAGGGCATTCGCCAAAGTTTTTTGAGGCTTTGGTGGGGTGGTGTCCATATTAGAGAAACCGTCAATGTCAAAGTCTGGGAGAGTGCCATTTAGGCGTTCCAGGGCCTGCACGTAGTCTGAGTCCAGGTCGACAACTCTGCTATTCCTTAAGATGTGATTCTGTAGCTTCCAAGACTGAGCCCTCGACGCTACAAAAGCGTAAACCCCAACATCATGAGCCGAAAGAAGGCCTAAACCCCCTAAGCGCATCGGTAAAGATGCAAGTCGCCACTGAAGATCACCAAAGAACGGGCCTCCACATACAACTATGTCTTCGATGGCTTCTCGAAGCTCCTTATCAAAACAGGATACCGCATCATCCATCATATGGGGGCGGCATGTTCGTAACCCAAAAAGCAACTTAGCAACCCCCAAGCAAGACCTAAGCAGGAGGAGTTCGCTCTGGGGATCCCTAAGGCAAGGTAAGAGTTTCATAAGATCAACCGCACGAGATGTTCTCCGCCTCGCCAACTCCTTAATAAAGTAGGGATCTCGACTAACAACACCTCCAAGGAGCTTTACCCCTCTCTCTGGTCTACCAATCCCACTAGGGAAGAGCCCATCTTTGACTTTCACCCCATTACACGCTGGCCAAAAAACCTCGGTTTTCTTAATATTAAGTTGCAGCCCCAATGATGGCCCTTCCGAGCTGATAATGTCTAGAGCTTTAGCGACTTCGTTGGCACCACCAATAATAGTCCCATCATCCAAGTACCAAGCATGAAATGGGAGGTTACAGTCATTTTGTACCCGGAGAACAAGAGGGTGTAATGCTAAGGCAAAGAGGAGGGGCCCAAGGGGGTCTCCCTGCTGAACCCCAGTAGTAGCCCCTATACAGTCATCACCAACGTACAACCTAACCGGCTGGGCATAAAGGAACTGGACCCATAGATAGATAGACGGGCAATGATGATGAACCTCCCGGAGAAGGGCTGTGCGGTCGACCATATTGAAGGCGTTGGAGAAGTCCACGGTAAGCATAGCTAAAGAACCGTCCGCGTGAAAGGAGTTAAGAAACCGGTTCGCGCTGTGAAGCACCACCTCTGCCCCATTAGGGGTCCCCACCCCAAACTGAAAGTCCCCTAAATACTGAGTCATTTCCTTCCCAACCATCTTCATAGCCACTTTAGAAACCAACTTACGCCAGATAGCCCCCACAGCAATGGGCCGAATTCCATTATCCGGCTTTAATAAAGGGGTAAGGGGCCGAAGCAATAAACTCAGCGAGCATCTTGGGGCACAGACCCCCTAGCCATAAGTTGACGACTTCAGTGATGGCTGAGAGCAGACTCATGGAAGTCACTGATCCCTCACCACTAAGAGCGTTCAACAAGTGTTGCGTCCGCATCCCATCTCTCTCACATGAGGTCCTTTAGGAAATGATCGGATACATGTAAACATACATAAAGCCCCCCTCCACGTATAGAATGGATGAAATAAAAAGTTTGACTTGTTCAGTCTCGAAACCTCAAATAATAATAATAATAATAATCAGAAAAGCAGGAGCGGAAGGAAGAAATCAATAATTCCGTCTACGATGCACCACCGTATGACGTTCAGGTTCTCAACTTCTCATTCTCGTCCACTCCACAATTAAATAAATAGATCCATTCATTCATTTCTTTCCATATCCATATTCTTACGATCCAATCCACTCCACTCATTATTAATAATAATTACAACTGGGTTTTCTTCTTCAATTCAATATCCAACTGGGTTTTTTCTATCTTCGTTATTAGACCACCGACTTTGATTATTACTTATTATTCTTGTTGTTTCCTTTCTGGGTTTCCCCATGATTTTGATGCTGCTTAGGGGTTTTAGGGTTCATCATCTTCCAAAATTCAGAATTTAGGGTTTTTTAATTAATACTACTTTTCATGATTATTAGGCTTTTTAACAACTCTATATAATAGCTAGTAGCTTTTATCTGTTTAATGATCATAAGTAGTCAACTTTTCGTTTATACTTCAAACAAGTTGTTTTTTGTTTGCTTTGCTGAATTTTTTATTATTTTTTTTCTTTCTGGATTAATGATCTTCCAAAGTTGAGAATTTAGAGTTTTGAATCTCAGTTTATTTTTAATTGCATTTGATTATTATTTGAATTTTTAACAAGTGTGTATAGTACTATAGTTAGTTGTTCACTGAAATTATCTACCTTTGGTCACAGAGATCAAAATGTAGCTGATAGTTGTTTTACATGTATCACGTCATATGGTGCATTGTAGACTGCAGGCATTCAGAATTGAAACCGTTTTTGAGGTTGAGAATATAGGGTTTTTTTTTTCCGGATAGATTTCACTGTTTTTTGTCTGCATTTAAGTTACATGTATCAAAGTTTAGCTTTTAGTTATTTTACAATAACAAGCTGTTGCAACATGCCATTTGCATTGATCTTGAATTAGTGTGGTTGTAGTGTTCAATGCATTTGTAATTTTGTTAAGGTAAAACAGTTGTTATTCATATAGGTTTGTTGTAGAGTTCTGGTTGCTTTGAGATGGTGGGCTCTGAGACAGATGGTTCATCACCAACACCACCGCCACAGGCGGCGCAAGTGAAGAAGTATGGTGTGATGGAGCCAATATCACGTGCGGGACCCACTGCAGTTGACATTCGCAGGAATGCACTGCTGGAACAGGTAGACCATGCTCTTGCTTTGATCCTTTGTCCACATTTTACAAAAGTTAATTTATTTGTTTATGTTGTAAGCTTTTGAGAAACTCGGGAGTTTATGAGGGCCCAGAAGAAACTGCAAAACGAGAAGAGGTTCTTCGTCGTCTGGATCAGGTTTTTCTAAATTTTTAATAGTTAATGTTTATATATTTTTTTCTATACAATCTTAATGTTTGCATTGTTTAAACTTTAATTTTGAACCAGTAATCCCTTGTTTTGATGATGATCAAGATTATGTACCTTGCAATATTACTTGTTTGTTTGTTAAAGATAATCATATACTACACATATGTGTCCCTATACACTTAATGAATCATCTTTAAGTTTAGAACCATGATGAAAATGCAAGTATACAAAGATTAAGAAATGTAGAAGTACAAGAGTGAATCGAAGCGTAAATCAACCACGTGGATGTGTTGTGAATTAGAGAGATTCTAAACCAACTTTTAATGATACAACAAGACTTGTAGAAATGAAAAAAAAATCATGATGCTATCCGAATAGTTTGATCAGAGACTGGTAAATCTGTTTTTTCTTCCCTGTAGTTGTCTTTGATATTATGCATGTTGTATCACTGCTTTGACCTTAAATCACTTTAAAAATCCATTAACAAAACTATAGCATTTTGCCAAAATGACCAATGATGTCTCATTTCTGTTCATGTATTGTTAGATATGATTATCCGCATAACTGCCATTCTTTCTTAGACGCGTCACATATATCATTTTGATGATCTAACGATAAAAATGCATTGTTTAATTTGTAACTTCATCCTTTTGTTATAGATTATCAAAGATTGGGTGAAACAGTTAACCCATCAAAAAGGATACACTGAAAAAATGGTTGAGGAAGCAAACGGTATCGTTCGCACCTTTGGATCCTATCGCCTAGGGGTAATTGCCATTATCTATGTGTACATTAAAAAATTTGTGTTTTGTTTGTTTAACTTAAACCGAACAGATGATAGAACACGAACAATTGAAAGAACAATACTCTTATGTTTGTGCTTGTTCGTTAACAAAAAGGAAGACCGCATTCTTTTATGTTCGTTTATTAATAGTATAAACAAATAACACATGAAACGTAAACAAATGAACATAACTGAGCTTATATCAATTAACAGTAAAGGTGCACAACAATGTGTTGGGCCTTAAAAGTTAATATAGTTATCCTAAATTGTAATGGGTAATATTTTAACTAAATATATTAACGAACGTAAATGAACTTTTAAACGAGCGAACATAAACGAATTTAAACTAAAGAACGTTTATGAACAAAATGTTTTGTTAATGTTCATTCGTTTATGAAAAAACATAAATAAACAAACTTCATGTTGAATGGTTCACGAACTGTTCGTTGAACGTTCGGTTCATTAACAGGCCTATCTATAATTATATAATTATATAAGTTTAATCTTGAAACATGAAAAGTAAAAACTGTATATTTGGAGATGAAAAGAATAAATGATGGTAAAAACATGACCCATTTGGTTACAGGTACATGGTCCCCACGCTGACATTGACACACTGCATCAGGCCATCATATGTGAATCGAGAGGTGATCATATATTTAGCTGAAATTGTATATTCTACATTTTGATTTGGTCATATTTGTGCTTAAATTAACCTTTTTTTTTATTTCTTTCATCAGCATGATTTCTTCAGAATATTGCATAATATATTATTGGGAATGGAAGAAGTGGCTGACCTTCAGGCCATTGAGGATGCACATGTTCCTGTGATGAAGTTTAAGTTTCAAGGGATATCTATTGATCTTCTTTATGCTAGTGTATCTCTACTGATTGTTCCAGAAGTAAGTGCCAAAATGCCCAGCCCTTCTGAAAATGTATAGTTTGCTTTTGAGTTTAGATTTTCTCGTGTGAAACTAACTTTTGACAGGATTTGGACATTTCTCATAACTTTGTGTTGTACAACACTGATGAAAAAACCGTGAGGAGTCTTAATGGATGCCGCGTTGCTGATCAGATTCTTAAACTTGTTCCAAATGTGGAGGCACGTATTTTGGTCTATATATAGTGTTAGATATACATTATTGATTTTTTTTTACATTTATACTGGCATGATATATGTAGAACTTCTGCACAACATTAAGATGTTTGAAGTTTTGGGCTAAAAGGCGTGGCGTTTATTCGAATGTAAGTTTTCATTCTATGTCTATCTTTATTGTCAGATGTTACAGTTTTGACTAGGCTTGTAGACGAACCAAGCGAACACGAACGGGGCATGTTTGTGTTCTTTCGTGGAACTATAACCAACAAACAATCAAGTACGAACTGTTAAAACAAATGGGGTTTTCTTGTTCATGTTTCTTCCTCAAGAAAATGATAGTTTTCGTGTTCGTTTGTTAAGAATCTTTCCTGCTTTAGAGCTAATAGGATAGATATTCTATTTGAAATAATGGGGCTACCCTAAGGTGAGATAACGTGTCAGTAAATACGCAGTGGTTAAGGGCATAGACCTCTAGACAAGACAGAGTACATTGTGGGTTCCAGTCCAGTTTTATAGATTTCGATAGTCACCCCCTTGAAACCGACACAGGTGGGTATGTAGAGAATACCTAGGGGCGCAAGAAAACTCTCAGCAACTCAGCAAAGGGAAGAGTGTAAACAAACGAACATAACTGAATATAAATGAGTGAACATTAATTAAAAGTAAAAGTGAACACCAATCAATTGGGCTAAAAATTAATAAAACTAGACTAAGTTAGAGGGTCTAAAAGTTTAAATGAATATATGAAAACAAACGTGAACAAATGAACATGTACGAACGAACGAGACATGTGCTCATGGTTGTTCATTTAACGAATATAAACGTTATTAAATAAAAAAGTATATTCATGTTGTTCATTATTAAATAAACGAATATAAATGATTTTTCCGTTGAACGATTTATTGAACGTATCATGCCTAGTTTTGACTTTTGATCAAATTCGAGGCCTATGTTATTTTTAACGAGCTAGATGGGTAAATATAAAAGTTCTGATTATGTCAGAAGATGCAGTTGTTATGAAATTCTATTTGACACTTTAATTTTATAAAACTACAGATCTGGCCCAACATTCACTGTTTTGACCCATTGATGATTTTGATTAGGTCACGGGGTTTCTTGGTGGTGTTAATTGGGCTCTGTTAGTTGCTCAGGTATGCCAGCTTTATCCCAATGCAATACCTAGTATGCTGGTTTCCCGTTTTTTCAGAGTGTACACACATTGGCGTTGGCCCAACCCGGTCATGCTTTCCCCAATTGAAGAGGACGATCTTGGATTTGCCGTGTGGGACCCACGCAAGTGGAAGGGTGACCGCACTCATCTTATGCCTATTATCACTCCTGCGTACCCGTGCATGAACTCTAGTTACAATGTTTCTGCAAGCACTCTCCATGTTATTGTGGAACAATTTCATTTTGGAAATAGAGTTTGCGAGGTAAAAACTAAAAACCCTTTATTTTATTATGTTTATTAATTTTGTGTTTGCTGTTGATGACACATTGTTGTTTTTTTAATGTGATTTAGGAAATCGAGTTGAACAGAGCAAATTGGAGTGCTTTGTTTGAACCATGTGCTTTTTTCGAGTTGTATAAAAACTATTTGCAGGTAGACGCTATAGCTACAGATGCTGATGATCTGCTTTCATGGAGAGGATGGGTGGAATCCCGTCTTAGATTCCTTACTTTGAAGGTCCGTTTCATTATATTAATAGTCTACATTCCTCGTTTTAACATTGACTTGTTTTGACCCGTTACCGACCTACCTACCCTTTTGGGGGTGATTATCAAGTCGAATTCGGGTTATTCGAACTTGAAAGTTTTAAAACTTCGAATTCAAATAAGTTTGAAAAATCTAACCCTAAATTTAAAAATACTGAAAAAAGAAATTCTAATTATTAAAAAAACATCCCTGAGTTAATATCTAGTTATATGTAATATCAAAAAGCTTAGACATAATTCAAAAGCCTGTTTGAATTCAGAATTAATCGAATCAGTTCGAGATATTTAAATCCGACATAGAAATTCGATTTGGACTACCCAAATTCGAATTCCTGATTCATTATTTGAATTTGGGGCATGCTTCTGTCGTTTGGTTAAATTTAACCAAGCAAACGATCGGACATGAATGATTGCACAGACAAGGTTTTCTTGTTCATGTTTGTTCGTTAAGAAGTTGTTCATGTTCGTGTTCGTTTATGTTTGCATGTTAACAGTATAAGCAAGCTATTCACAAACGTAGACAATCACAGGCTAACAAACATAATTGAAGTATTGAACATAGATGAACAAAGATTACTTTTTAAATACCAATTAAAAGTAAACGTTTATAAAACTAGACTAAATAGTAAGAGGTGATATTTTAATTTCATAAACTAAACTAAATTGTAAATGGCCCAAGTATTTTAAATGAATACGTAATCCAGCGTAACCAAACGGACGTAAATGAACAAACATATCTGCGAAAGTTCACAAATGAGTGAGACATGTGTTCGTGTTTGTTTCTTTAACTAAATGGACAAAAAGATTTGTTCATGTTCGTTCGTTTATTAAATAAACGGACATAAACAAACTTCCCGCCGAACATTTCACAGACGGTTCACTGAATGTTCGATTCGTTTACAAGCCGACCTGCTATTATGAAATCTGACCTCTGTTTTCTGTTCGATTGTGTGGTGTTTTCAGGTTGAGCGCGATACAAAGTTGACATTACAGTGCCACCCGTTCCCAACCGCGTATGCTGATACATCAAAGTCGTATTCACATTGTGCATTTTTTATGGGGTTGCAAAGGCAACCGGGGGTGATAGTTCAAGACAGCAACCAGTTTGATATTCGTGTAACAGTGGAAGAGTTTAAGTCAGAGGTAAACAATTATGATAATTGGAGACCTGGGATGAGCATTTTTGTGTCACATGTGCGTAGGAGAGAGCTTCCGGCTTATGTTTTCCCGTCAGGACATAGACGTCATCGACAATTAAGACACCCTCCACAACCATCTACAATAACGTCAAACCAAGATGTTCAAGGCTCGGTTTCCCCAGCTTCTGAGAGACGATCCAGGAGGAGAGATGATAGTCTTACTGAGGATGTTCACGGCTCGGTTTCTCCAGCTTCTGAGAGACGATCTAGGAGGAGAGATGATGGTCCTACTGAGGATGTTCAAGGCTCGGTCTCTCCATCAGCTTCTGGGAGACGGTCCAGGATGAGAGATGAAGATGCTCCTACCGAGGATGTTGGGCCTAGTAAGTTGCTGAAACAGGCCTCAGGAAGCCAACAAGCACCTGAAACTGCTGGCCTGATAACTCAAGGACTCACATCTGAGGTCAGTTTTTCAAGCTTCAGTATTCTTGTGTCTTTATTGACTTAATAGCTTGTTAGAAGCTAGATGTTACTAACTGGTGGGCGAAACCCGGGTGATGGTGGGGGTATGAAAATTTGCAAGTAGTATTCACCCTGCAAAAAAGTTCATGTTTAAACGTCGATAAAAATAAGCACATTGAAATGACATTTCTGGAGTTTTATAAAGCATCATTTTTTAAAGGCTCTATGTCTCTATGAGAAAAACAAAATCAACTACAAAATAAAAAAAAACAACCTTGAAGTAGCTTTGACGGCTTGTATGTTCATTCTTCGATGACTTGTACATTGTTCTGAAAACTCGGTTTTGAATTAAATTCACATCGAAACGTAACGGTGCATTTGGAATTTTTTATAAAACATCATATTTAACAAAAAACAAAACTAAAAAAGAGTGAGTGTGCCACGTGTTATAGCCTCGTGGTGCATATTGTGTTTTGAAGTTTATATTCAGTTCACGCTGAAATCACTTGTAAAGTGGTTCAAGCATTTGTGACACTATGAATAATGATCTTGTGCGAGCACCGACCACTGTAAAGTGTAAGTAATATAATAGAATTGTTTAATGATTCTTATCTGGTTTGCTTCTTGTTGGGTTATATTGTATGCAGTCTCCAGTTCAACTGAATGTTGTAATGGAGGCTGAGGATGGAGCAAATACCGAACCAATGCAACCACCCACTATAAGGTATGTGAATATGTGGTATTGTGCATCACTAATGTGAGTTGATCAATTCGTAATTGATGCTAATTGGTTTTAAGTAATTTAATTTTTGTTTGTGACAGGTTGAGCTTGGAATCAACGGCTTGAGAGCGTGATGCGGTTGCAGCTTAGGGTGGTGGCATCAATCAAATCAGTCTCTTGTGTTTTAACATGGTACGATGGCATAGTGTGTAATCCAGCTAGACTCTAAAAGGCTTGTGCTTAGACCTTAAAGTTTCGTGTTATGTTGACTGATGTTTGTGGTTGTTTTGAGACAAGTTTTGTGTAGTAATCTTGCTGTCATGAGTCATGATTAAGTTGTGCTTCTTGAAATCTAATAGATTTCGGTCTATTGGGTCATGTAACGGGCCAAAATTGGTTCGGGTTAAACTGGGTTTTGGTCAAAAGGAGCTCTTGTAAAAATGGGTCGTTTTTAAAAAAAATATTTGACCCTTTTTAATCTTTTGGATATTGAGTTAACTCAAGTTGGCCTGTTAGTAAACTCAATGGCTGGTTACAAACGGTTAGAACCAGTTCCACATCGGGTTCAAACCTGTTCCTACACATTGTCTTTTGAACCACCAATTTAAACAATTGGGGCCAAACCTGTTCGATTTTGGGTCGGTAACCAGTTTCGATGTGCATCTCTAGACCTATGTAGTTGATACCGCCATTGTTCCCTCGGTAAAACATGGGTATCAATAGTATTGGCGATATTGATAGTTATGACCGATATTTGACTGACATATCACAGATATTCTCGATGTCAGTGTTTTAAGTCTTAATTATCTATTTTTAGTGCTCATTGTTATTGTTTTAAGTCTCAATTAGTTCTTGCTACGATTGTTAGTGTTTTGCGAGTTGTAAAAGGCTAATTTGTTAAATTGCTATATATATGAATTTTACATGATATTAAAATTACCAGTATCCAACCATGGTAACCGATATCTCAAATATATTACTCTCTCTCGCATACTGCATAATAGTAGCACTTATAGTTGACCAACTTTTCGGCTAAAAATCACACACTCGTGTCGAGGAAATCCTCATTTTTGTGATAGCTCGTGACGTAGCTTTCTCTCTTTACAAGAGGCACAACATCAAACTCTTCTCTTCCTAGTTTCACTTGTTCCGGGAGTTGATCAAGCGGGTTGCATCTTCTAAGAACCTCAAGAACATCCTTCATTGATGGCCTACTTGAAGGCAATGCGCTTGTGCAAATGAGTCCTAGCTTGAACACTGTGCTCAACTCCTCCATGTAAATGTCAGGATCTTTGATATCTTGATCTAAAGCTTCCACCATGGAACCGCCTTCTTCATAGTGCTTCCATGCCCATTCGGCTAGGTTCAAATCCTCATCCCCTTCGTTGGCTTCTTTTCCTGTTACGAGTTCAAGTAGGACCACACCGAAGCTATACACATCTATTCGCTCGTTTATTCTGCTAGTGTATGCATACTCTGCAATTAAACACGTGTTGAGTTTTAAGTCTAACTAACCAAGTTCAACTTCAATTTTCAACATAAATAATTTTTTTGGCATATATGTAAATGTATAGTTGTTTGAGTTATGATACAAAATGGTTGTTCACAATCCGGTTTGAACATTCTTAACAGAACTGACCAGATTGGCCAGACCAGCCAAAGAGGCCAAAACAATTTGGTTTTGGCGGTTTGGACCGTTCTTTTACCTTTACTAAAAGGTTATAAAAAATCGATAGCACAGATTCGGATAAAGTGGTAATATGCGTATCATTACTAAAAATACTTAAACCTATTATAATGTTTGATTTTTATACATAAAAAGTTAAGTTTTTCTAATTGTATAAATAAAATTTTTGTATATTTTGGCCAATTCAGTTTTGTCTGTCAGTTTCAACTGTAAAACCTAGTTTTTCAAACCATACAACGAACCGGTTAACTTATAACCTTGCCAAACCAGCTGTAGGGCTTGGTTTAGGCGGTTCAACCGTTTCCCTATACACATCTGATTGACATGAAACATGAACCTTACATTAAATTTGCAATATGGTTTAGTCTAAAAGGGCTCTGGGAAGTTTTTTTTAATTAATTTAAAGTAATTAAGTTACATTTTTTATAAATTTGTATGTATAGACACTTAATGCGCAAAAATATGTAATAAAAAATTAATGTTAAACTGGTCATGTTCGTGTCACCCCATGTTGTGTTTAGGCTCACATGTCTAACATGATGTCCAGGTCCGTGTACCCACTAACACGACCTGTTTAAGCTCTTAAAAGAGTTCTTACCAGGAGCGAAGTAACCAAATGAGCCAACAACGGAAGACACATCACACCCAACAGGCTTCTGCTTTTCCAAAATTCTCGCGACTCCAAAATCAGCAATCTTCGCTTTAAATTCCGAATCCAACAATATATTACTCGACTTCACATCTCTATGCACAATCGGGGGCGAGCAATCATGATGCATATAGCAAAGCCCTTGTGCTGCACCAATTGCAATCTGCAACCGCCTCGGCCAATCCAACACAAACCCGGGAACCAAACCGGGCCCCAACTTTCTCTTCTTCCCATGTAGCCACCGGTCTAGACTCTGGTGCACCATGTACTCGTACACCAGAAGCCTAGAGGTCTGACTAGACAAACAACATAGTAATTTCACTATGTTCGAGTGTCGAATCGATTCCAATATTTGAACCTCAGATGTGAACTCATTTTCTAGACCTTGATCCACTTTACTTTTATTCCAAATCCGTTTCACAGTAACATAACCACGCGGTTGACCAACTGCAATCCGGTAAACTTTTCCTGAACCACCGGTCCCAATCACATTGGCTTCGGTGAAGCATGACAATATGTTACTTTCTGTGAAATCCATATTTTGAAATGAGGTAAGTTTCCATGTTGTGCAAACCGATTTAGGTTTGTTGTGCACATGGTGTCTGAACATGAACAAAGTGGACAACACGACTGCTAGTAGAACGAATGCTGATAATATTATGATCATAGATATGGTTTTGGGTGAGAATTTGTTGGAGTGTGAGGGTTGGTAATAAAACAGTTATGGAGGTTGGAGATTTGTGAAATGGAACAAAGATTAGGATTGTTGAAAAAACTGTTTTGAAAAGCCATGGTGTCTAAAGATGATGGGATTCTTCCAGTGAGTTTGTTGGATGAAAGATTCAAAGATGTGAGTCTCATATTGGTGAATTGTGGTGGAATTGGCCCGGAAAATTGGTTTTTGGATAAATCAAGGTCGAGAAGATCCTGTAAAGAAGCTAACGAACCAGGTACCTGGCCAGAAAGTTTGTTTCTGGCTAGGTTCAAGATCGTTAGCGAGTTCCATGACTTTATCTGGGACGGAAACTCACCAGATAAAGCACGGTTAGCTCAGAAAGAGATGTGAGTTCTGTCGGAATTTCACCGGAAAACTTGTTGTTACTAGCTTTGAACACATTGAGTTTCGTCCAAGACGAAATTTCACGCGGGATTTGGCCGGAAAACTTATTGTTACTAATTTCCAATCTAGATAGATTCCCGGAAACTTTACTCGGAAGCTCACCGGAAAATGAGTTTCCGGTGAGCCTCAAACTAGAAATACTTGATAAAGTCCAAATTCCTGAGGGAATCTCACCGGAAAAGTTGTTATCATAGAGCTGGATAGTGATAATCCGGTCACACTTCTCGAGTGACCGCGGCAATTCTCCGGTGAGATTGTTCGAAAAAGCAATCACACCGGTCAGCGCCCCACCGGCACATAAATTTTCCGGCAACTTTCCGGTGAACTTGTTCTCGGACACCTCAAACGCTTCAAGTTTGGAGTGAAGCCCAAACTCCGTGGGCAATTCTCCGGTAAGATTATTTCTTAACACTCTAAAAATCCTCAGCGTCCGAATTTTAGATATACTCACCGGAACTTTACCCGAAAACCGATTCGAGTACAAATTGAAAACCTCAAGCTTTACCAGTTTTCCAAACCCATCCGGAATTGAACCGCTTAAGTCGTTCATAGAGATATCAAAATGCGTCAAATCCAACAACCGAATCACTACCGGAATTCGTCCAGATAACTTATTCTTATACAAGAACATATCCTTTAAATTCTGTAACTGAAACAATCCATGCAAAATCTCACCTTCCAAATTATTCAAACTCAAATCCAACGACACAAGACTTGTCATACCCGCCATTGATTTCGGTATCTTACCGATTAAATTACTCTCCGTCATCCATAACACCTTCAACTTCTTCAATTTCCCGAACTCATACGGTATCACCGGATCAGCAAACCCGTTATACGCGAGCTCTAACACTTCAAGATTTGTTAAGTTACCGATCTCAGAAGGTATACTACCGTTAAACAAATTCTCGTACAGACGCAACGACCTCAACAACGTTAAATTCCCAATCACCGGCGGAATATCTCCAGTGAAGTTATTAGCACCGAGTTCTAACGTCTTGAGCTTCGAAAGCCGGTGAATATCGTTTGGCGACGTTCCAAAGAACATGTTTTGCGAGATATCTAACGTAACCAGCTTTGAGCAGTTATACAAAACCCTAGGGAACTCTCCGGTGAGGTAATTGTCACGTAGGATGATCTGTTGCAAGTTATTTAACTCGCATATTAGCGGCTGTACGTAACCGGTAAGCTTCATGCTTTTGAGGTATAGTGAGATAACAGAGGCGTTACGGCAGTGAACCTCCGGCCACGAGCATGGTGATGACGTGGAGTTCCAGTGTGTTAACGTTGGCGGATTGTTCCAGGTTTGTTTGAGGTTAAGCAAGGTTGTTTGGTCGGAAATGGAGAACGGTTGTGAAGGTACGCCGGAGGTGAGGAGGATGAGGACGGAGATAAAGAGGTGTGGTGACGTCATTGTTTTCCGGTGGTGGTGGTTACCGGGAAAACATAATATTTATTATTGTGGGATTTTGAATTGGTGAGTTTTTGGCGTTTGTGGAGCTGTTGGTTTTATAATATTACTATGCAGAAAGGGTGTAGAAGATAGAAGATGGTTATTTACCAACCTAGTCTAGTGGTGTGGGATATTTATTATTATAGATTTGGAGTCCGTGTAATACACGGGATTATACAAATTATAAAATTACATGGAAAAAATAGTTAATTTGTCAAATCCCGAATCTTTTGATTATTTCCAAAAATGTCAATAAAAGTAAATTTGAAACCCAAATCATGTTTAAAATTCTAACTTTCACCCGTTTGATATTTTAAAGTCAACACTTTGAAGCCGTAACAAATCTAACAATAAATCTATTTGTATTCGCAAACTTTAAAAAATACTCAGATTTCTCATTTTGACCCGTAACAAATTTTGACACAAATGTATTTAACTTGTATCAAATAATTTATTTACCAACTTTTGACTGTATAAATCAAATTAAAGTTTCACAAAACCCGAAACAATTTTACATAAAAAATCAAGAAATTAAATATGATAAATTTGTTACATATGAAAGTGATTGGTATATATTTACCAAATAACCGAAAAAAATATATAGTTTACTAAATTAACTTAAAAAATAAATTGATAGATTTAAAACATATATTTATAATTTATAAATTTATATGACAAATGTATATATATAATATAAATATAATGTAAAAGAAAAGTAAATATGACATACATTAGGGTCAATTAAGATCTTGATTTTGGAGAGAAAAATGTTATAAGGTAAACAGACATATGTCATAATTATTATTTTTTAAAGAGTGAATAGCCATTTTCGTCCCTGTGGTTTGCGATTTTCGCCACTTCAGTCCAAAGTTTGATTTTTAGTCAATTTAGTCCTAGTAGTTTTCATTTTTAGCCTGTTATATCCTCCCGTCTAACGTCATCCAAGTATGCCGTTAGTTTAAGGGTATTATTGTCTTTTTCTTTTTAGTTTTAGATTATGTTTAATTTAAATCAGTTTTCTTTTCCTTATAAGACCAAAAGCAGAACGAAGCCCTAGCTTATCAACCTAATTGTTCCATCAAAACTCTAGATCATCAATCATGGTTTTCTGCTCATGTGGTTGGCCTACTGTGATTCGTACCTCATATACGGAGAGTAACCCAGGAAGACGGTTCTTTTGTTGCAGCAAACAGGTAACTTATACAATTGTATTGAACAAACATTTGAAATTAGGTTTTTTTCCCCTAATTTTTGCCCTAATTTTTGTTAATTGCAGCCAAGGAGTTGTGGCTTTGTTGTTTGGATGGATCCTCCAATATGTCAAACATGTACTAAATTGGAATTGAAGACCAAAAGAATGAAGTTTGCATTGACTTTTGTTTTGGTTGTTTTTTTCCTTTATGTATGTTTCCACTGAATGTTGAAGTTGTCTTGCTAAGATCTCTTTGTTGTATGGTCATCGTACCACTGTATTGTCTTTTGTAGTACTAATTTTATGATATGAAAATGTATGGTCTTTGTTTGAACATATGGTTAGATTAAACAACTCAATGTTTGATTAAGTGTTTTGTAAAATGTTTGACAAGCTAATTGGTTGGTTTTGTGTAAAATGTTTGACAGGTCAATGGTACCACTGTAGTTGACTTTTGTAAAAGTCAACTATGCAGATTGTATGTTTTTGTCTGCAAAGTACCAAAATTGGTTGCTTTTGTATGTTAAGGTCAAATGACTTTTTGCAATCTATGAACATAGGTCCACCTGCTTGTTCAGATCAAACAAACAGGAAAAAAACAGACAAACAAATAAAAACCAATACAAATTACCAAAATGCCCTTTAACTACAATCAACTATGCAATTCAAACAATATACCATTAGCCATTCCAGTTGACATTTGTAAGGTCAACTAACCAATACAAAAGATTACAGGTTTTAACATAAAGTAAAAAGTACCAAAAACATCCTAATACCAAAAGATTACAAGTTTTAACATAATTAAACATAGTACCAAAATATTACAATACCAAAAGCAGTTTAACATCCTAATATTACAATACCAAAAGCAGTTTAAACCCCTGAACAGCCTGCTGCATCAGTTGCATCAACTTGTGTTCCTAAACCTCCTGCTTCTCTTATATCTCCTGTTTTCCTCTTCTTGCAAGATCTCTTGTTGTGTCCTGGTTGCTTGCAAATATCACATGTAACTGTACGACCCTTCCTTGGCAATTTCTTGGCTTTACCAACCTTTTGACTCAGTAATTCAATTTCCACAGCAGATTTCTTTCTATTCTTTTTTGGTCTACCAATCTGCACATGGTGCTTAGGAGCAGTCAATTTAGTGGGCCAAGGGGATGGTGCCCATTCTTCTTGGCCATTGATTGGATCTATGGTGTGTGCATAAACATTCTTCCATGTCTCCAACCAATACACTTTGTCAACCCATTTCTCTGGCACACCATCATCCGATCCATGTTCACCCATATCAAAAATACATGCCACTGCATGCTTGCATGGAATCCCAGTCAAGTCCCATGTAACACCCCGACCAAAGGCGGATTATACATCGGGGCGCCACATATTGTTTCATTACTCGTGACACTATTGGGTGTCAATATTTAATAAATACATTCATTCGCGCACGCGCAAAGCAAAAATAAGATAACATAAATCATCATAAATCAATATATTATAAATCATAATATTCGAACAGCAATAACTTGTCTTGATACATTTTAATCTAGGTCAAACATAAAGAAAACTTCCTACGTGTCCACAAGCTCCAAAACAGCTACTGCAAACCTGAACATGTGTTAAAATAAAACGTCAAACACTTGCGTGTTGGTGAGAAATCAAGTTTAATACAATACATAGATAACAATAAATCTGCGCGCAACATGTGTATGTCTGGTTTTCAACAAGGGTGTAATCTGATCGGGACCAACTCTAAGATTCATAAGACTGCCAGTGCTCACAATTGAGCTCACAAACAAAACAAACTGTGCATGTGTAAACAAAAGAGAAAATCATAAACGATAGTTCTCCCGTGTTCATCTAATGGTACCATGAAAACTGCGGAATAGACCGACAAGACGGTTAATGATCCACACATACAAATAAACAGCCAAGTCTACGTCCTCAACACATGGGATACTGCGCGACTAAAGTTCATAAACAAGTTTAAGACTCTAAGTTTGTATGAACACATGAACATCCCAAAACATTAAAAGCAAAAAGGGATTAGGTACGAGATTACTCACTTGATAATCGGTGCGGTGTAAGATAAAGCAAGAACCAACTTTAAACAAGCACAAGTTAACCGGAAAAGCAGGGCAGAACAGGGAGGAAGACGGAGGCAGAGAGGGAGGCGGCAGAGAGCAAGGAAAACAGGAGAGATTAAGTGTTTTGTGTATGTAGTGTTATGAAAATATTATTATTATTTATAGGAAAACCCTAGGAGACACAATCCCTAGAAAAAGGAGAAAAGATCTCAAAAGTAAAAGATTCCAAAAGCAAAAGATATCAAAAGATATGGCAACTGCAGAGGGCAAGATAAAGCTGTCAGGGAACAGTAAAAAGGCATGGGCGGGTCAGATAAAGGTACTGGTCAAGCATGGAAAAAGCAGATCTCAAAAGATTATGTCAGTCACTTTATCTGTCAACCAATGGGGTTGGTGCGCATGCTGCGCCGAAAGTAACTTTTCAGACATAAAGCAGATTAGGTCAACAGCTCAAAAGATAAGACAACACAAAAGCAAACGGCTAGATTAAACAGAAGAAAACTCAAAGGGTTCAGCGCGAGAAGGCTAAGGCGCGAAGGCAGACACAGAAGGTCAAGAGAGCGCGAGCGCGAAGGTAGTCAGAAACAACCTTAACGCGTCGCGGAAAGAACTATATTTCTAAGCGCGCCGCGGGAAGAATTACATTTCTTAGCGCGCCGCGGTAGGAACTAAAATTCCTAGCGCGCCGCGGGAAGAACTATAATTCTTCGCGCGTCGAGGGATGAACTACGATTCTTAGCGTGCTGCGAGAAGAACTACAAATCCTTAGCGCGTCGCGGGAAGAACTACCGTCCTTCGCGCGCTGCGAGAAGAATTACAATTCTTAGCGCGCTGCGAGAAGAGTTCGTTTCGCGTATCGCTGAAACAGGTGGTCTTCACGCAGGATTCCTTGTAAGGGGTCTGGCGCGTGGAGCTGCGCAGACAACCTTAGGCGGGAAGGAACAAAGGACAAGCAAAGAGTTAGAAGAAAGAGGGAAACAAGGCGTAAGGGCGGGACGGCGACAAGAGGGAAAAGAAGGCGGAAAGAGAAAGGAGAGGGACGGGACGGCGGAAAGAAAGAGAGAGAAAGAGGCGGGAAGGAAAAGTATATTATTATTATTAAAAATAAAGTATAAGTATAAATAAATATTAAATCATAAAAGAAAGAGATCGGATAAGGGAAACGGGTACCTGGGTCGGGTTGGATCGGGCAGATGTCACAGTCTCCCCTACTTTAAGAAATTTCGTCCCGAAATTTATCTCGAAGTAGGTTGCTCAGAGAACAGGTGCGGGTACTTGATCTTCATTTGATCTTCCCTTTCCCATGTAAACTCGGCTCCGCGCTTGGACTCCCAACGAACTTTCACGATAGGGATACGACTGCGCTTGGTTTGCTTAACCTCGCGATCCATAATCTCAACAGGCTTCTCAACGAAATGCATCGATTCATCAACTTGAACTTCATCAAGTGGAATGTGAAGGTTCTCGTCAGCTAAACACTTCTTGAGATTGGATACATGGAACGTTGGATGCACATTACTGAGCGCGGGCGGCAGGTCAAGTCTATAGGCAACTTTTCCTACACGCGCGAGAATCTTAAATGGACCAACATAACGAGGAGCAAGCTTACCCTTCTTCCCAAAGCGGACAACACCTTTCCAAGGCGACACTTTGAGGAGAACAAGATCACCAACTTGAAATTCGAGAGGCTTTCGCCTACGATCTGCGTAACTCTTCTGTCGGCTTCTGGCAGTCAGCAGATGATCACGGATCTTGGCTATTTTATCGGTTGTCTCTTGAACAAGTTCGGGTCCTGTGATTTGAGTTTCACCCACTTCGCTCCAACAGATCGGGGAGCGGCACTTACGACCGTAAAGTGCTTCAAATGGGGCCATACCGATACTGGAATGATAGCTGTTATTATAAGAGAACTCAATCAAAGGCAGGTGTGAATCCCAATTACCTCCAAAATCAAGAACACAAGATCGGAGCATATCCTCAAGAGTTTGAATAGTTCGCTCAGACTGACCGTCAGTCTGAGGATGATATGCCGTACTCATGTCCAAGCGAGTTCCTAGTGCAGATTGGAGAGATTTCCAAAAGCGAGATATAAAACGGCCATCGCGATCGGATGTGATGCTCAAAGGAGTACCATGGCGGCAGACAATTTCCTTGACATAAAGCTGCGCGAGTTGCTCAACACGGTAGTTTTCACGAATGGGCAGGAAGTGAGCAGACTTAGTCAAACGATCCACTATTACCCAAATGCTATCATGTTTGCTTGCTGTCAAAGGTAACTTGGTAATAAAGTCCATCGCTACACATTCCCATTTCCACGTAGGAATTTCTGGTTGTTCGAGCAAACCAGATGGGCGTTGGTGTTCAGCTTTCACTTTAGAACAAGTCAGGCATCTAGCTACGAACACAGCAATATCCTTTTTCATACCGGGCCACCAATAAGTAATGCGCAAATCCTTGTACATCTTATCAGCGCCGGGATGAATAGAATATCGAGATTTGTGCGCTTCACTCAGGATATCAGCGCGAAGATTCTCATCACAGGGAATCCAGATGCGATTGAGATAGTAGAGAATTCCACTCAGATTAGGGACAAAGAGTGCTTCCGCGCCACACGCTAACTCGGCGCGAAGGTTACCATTACTGATGGATGCGCGCTGCGCGTCACGAATACGCGATTCAAGGTTGCATTGAATCGGCGCGAAGTGAAGCTGGGTGCGCGGCAAGATACAGTTAAGCTGGCAGGGTTTTCGGCTGAGCGCGTCGGCTACCACATTAGCCTTACCAGGATGATACCGGATCTCACAATCGTAATCGCTGATGAGTTCGTTCCATCGGCGTTGCCTCATGTTGAGTTCCTTTTGATCAAAGATATGCTGAAGGCTTTTATGGTCGGTGTAAAGGATACACTTAGTACCATAAAGGTAGTGTCTCCAGATCTTCAAGGCAAAAACAACTGCACCAAGTTCGAGATCGTGAGTTGTATAATTCTTTTCATGAACCTTGAGTTGCCTTGATGCGTAAGCGATAACCTTGCCTCGTTGCATAAGAACACAACCGAGACCTTGGTTGGAGGCATCGCAGTACACGACAAAATCATCATTACCCTCAGGTAACGCAAGAACAGGAGCTTCACACAACAGACGCTTGAGCGTTAGAAAGGCTTCTTCTTGCTTCGATCCCCAAATATACGGTTTACCTTTGTGCGTCAGAGCTGTTAAAGGCAAAGCGATCTTTGAGAAGTTCGAAATAAATCGCCGGTAGTAACCAGCTAAGCCCAGAAAGGAACGGATCTCAGAAGGAGAGGATGGCGTAATCCAGTTCTTGATTGCTTCAATTTTGGATGGGTCGACATGAATACCCATCTTGTTAACCACATGACCAAGAAACTGTACTTCATCAGACCAGAATTCACACTTGGAAAGCTTAGCATAGAGCTGCTCGGTTCGAAGCTTTTGCAACACCAACCGAAGATGTTGCTCATACTCGGCCTTGGTCTTAGAATACACCAGAACATCATCGATAAACACGATCACGAATTTATCCAAGAAAGGCCTACACACCTGATTCATTAGATCCATGAAAACGGCGGGTGCGTTGGTTAAACCGAAGGACATGACCAAGAATTCAAAATGGCCATAACGAGTTCGAAAAGCAGTCTTCGGAACATCTTCATCGCGGATGCGCAACTGGTGATAGCCAGAGCGGAGATCGATCTTCGAGAAACAAGAGGCACCTTGGAGTTGATCAAAGAGGTCGTCAATACGCGGTAAAGGATACCGGTTTTTAATGGTGAGTTTGTTCAACTCGCGGTAATCAATACACATGCGAAACGATCCATCTTTCTTTTTAACGAACAACACCGGAGCACCCCAGGGCGAAGAGCTAGGGCGAATGAATCCTTTAGCAGTCAACTCTTGAAGTTGGCTTGCCAATTCTTGCATCTCAGCGGGTGCAAGACGGTAAGGAGATTTAGCTACGGGGGAAGCACCAGGGACAAGATCAATACGGAACTCGACTTCACGAGCGGGAGGGATACCAGGAAGATCATCAGGAAAAACTTCAGGAAAATCACGCACAACAGGGATATCGCGAAGCTTCTTTTCTCCAGCAGGTTTAACCACATGGGCTAGAAATGCAATACACTTCTTCCGCATGAGCCTTCGGGCTTCGGCGCAAGACATAAGTTTAAGACCGCGGGAGGGTTTCTCGCCGTAAATATGAAGATCACCATTTTCTCGAGGAATGCGAATCATCTTCTTGGCGCAAATAACTTCGGCGCGATTATGCGTAAGCCAGTCCATACCAATGATAACATCAAAGCTTCCAAGAGGCATGGGGATGAGGTCGATCAGAAAATCGTTTTCGTTAAGGTTAAGCGTACAATCTTTAATCACCGAGTTAATTAAAACAGTTTCACCGTTAGCCAATTCAACTGAAAAATTTTCTTTTAAATCGTTGCGCGGTCGCGCAAGCTTCTGCTCGAAGGCGCGAGAAATAAAACTTCGATCGGCGCCAGTATCAAAAAGTACAGAAGCATAAAATCCGTTAAGCAAAAATGTACCATTAACTACGTCATTATTCGCTTGCGCTTGGTGCGCGGTTATGTTAAAAGCTCGTCCACGCGTTACTTGGTTTGAAATCTGGTTCACCGGATTCGCTTGTGTGATTTGCACTTGTAGTCTCGGGCACGCGTTCCGGAAATGACTGGGATCACCGCAGTTAAAGCACGATCTGGGTCGTGGGTTTTGGTAGGTTGGTTGTGGGTTCTGCGGGTAGACTGGTGGTGTTGGCGCAATTGGGTTGGCGAGAAGGACTCTACAGTTTTCTGCAAGGTGACCAGTACGGCCACATCGGGTACAAAGTCGACACGGGGTTTGGATTGGGTGGTGAAATCTACAGGTTGGGCAAAAGGGGTGGTTTCCTGTGTAAGGTTTCTTAGTTGGCGGGGCAGGGAGTGCTGGATTGGTTAAGGCATAGTTGTGGACTATAGGAGGTGTTGGGTAAGCTGACAGAGGGTTAGGCGCGTAAACTGGAGGTTGGTAGGCAGGTTGCTGGACTATGGGTGGGTTGGTAAGCGCATAGGCCTTGCGCCTGCGCTTGAGGTTGTTACGGTTTGAGGGTTCAGGTTTGGTTTCTGTTGGTTCAGGGGCAGTCTTGGTGAGTTTGGTCTTCTCAGCTCCCCGCAGGAACAGGGTTCCTGCTCTGACATGGTTGTCGCTGAGCACAGCGGCCAACTCAATGGCGTCAGAGAGGGTTACTGGGTTTCTGGCCCATACAGAATCTTGGATTTCCATGGGGAGACCCCCAAGGAATTTCTCTATGGCTCGGCGGGAAGGGGTAACAAGGTGAGGGACCAGTAAGCTTAGCTCGTGGAAGCGCGTCGCGTACTCGCGCGCTTCGCCGCTGTATTGCTTCAAGTTCCAGAATTCCTCCTCTAGGCGCTTAATTTCGTTGGGAGGGCAGAATTCTCGCGTCAGAATTTCCTTGAATTCCTCCCATGTCATGCTAGAAGCAGCCTCTGCGCCTCGCGCATGAGCTACTCCATTCCACCATGTAAGCGCTCTAGATTCCAGGACACTGGAAGCATACAGGGTTCGTCTGTCTGAGGGGCATTGGGTATGGAGGAAAGTGTTTTCAATCTTTTCGAGCCATTGGAGCATCACGGTGGCTCCTTCAAGACCTGTGAACTTTGGAGGGTTACCCGCGTTAAAGGACTTAATGTTGTAACCAGAGGTGTTGGTATTGTTTTGGCTCAAAGCTTGGGCTATTGCGGCGGCCATTTCCTGGGAACGTTGCTGTCTACGCATGCGCGAGGCTTCTCTTCTCTGAAATCGGCGAGATAGCGGAGGCATTCTATAAAAGTTTTAATTTTAGTTAATATCTTGGTTTTATCGCAAAGTATAACTTTATAAAGCTTGGTTTCACGGAGTCAGTTACTGTCAAAAGTTAAAGTAAAATAAATGACCCTAAATGCAGACTTAATAAAGGTAACAAATTCGAATCAAGAAATCGACAATTCATGTATCACCATGACTTTCCGAATTCCCAATTTAAAATTTACGAGCAACGAGTATTGGAGATTGACGATTCATGTATCACCATGACTTTTCAATCTTCAATATAAAATATATAAGAAAATGAGTATTGGAGAGTGACAATTCATGTATCACCATGACTTTTCAAGTCTCCAACCTCAGAACATAATCGTAAATGGAAATTGAAAATCAACTATTCATGTATCACCATGACTTTTCGGATTTTCAAATCCAACAAACGAGTATGTAAGTAAAATCAATAAAAATCGAAATTCAACAAAAATCGAAATATCGCGGAATAGAACATAAAATCATATACTGCGCAAGCGCGAGCATATTCATAAATAACGAGTAATTAACAATAAGCGCGCAAACATGAGATTTCTCTCATGCGCGAGAAGGGACTCTTAGGTATTCTAGGCCGTTACGTCTAACCACCTATCCTAAAGTCAACGAGCTCTGATACCAATCTGTAACACCCCGACCAAAGGCGGATTATACATCGGGGCGCCACATATTGTTTCATTACTCGTGACACTATTGGGTGTCAATATTTAATAAATACATTCATTCGCGCACGCGCAAAGCAAAAATAAGATAACATAAATCATCATAAATCAATATATTATAAATCATAATATTCGAACAGCAATAACTTGTCTTGATACATTTTAATCTAGGTCAAAAATAAAGAAAACTTCCTACGTGTCCACAAGCTCCAAAACAGCTACTGCAAACCTGAACATGTGTTAAAATAAAACGTCAAACACTTGCGTGTTGGTGAGAAATCAAGTTTAATACAATACATAGATAACAATAAATCTGCGCGCAACATGTGTATGTCTGGTTTTCAACAAGGGTGTAATCTGATCGGGACCAACTCTAAGATTCATAAGACTGCCAGTGCTCACAATTGAGCTCACAAACAAAACAAACTGTGCATGTGTAAACAAAAGAGAAAATCATAAACGATAGTTCTCCCGTGTTCATCTAATGGTACCATGAAAACTGCGGAATAGACCGACAAGACGGTTAATGATCCACACATACAAATAAACAGCCAAGTCTACGTCCTCAACACATGGGATACTGCGCGACTAAAGTTCATAAACAAGTTTAAGACTCTAAGTTTGTATGAACACATGAACATCCCAAAACATTAAAAGCAAAAAGGGATTAGGTACGAGATTACTCACTTGATAATCGGTGCGGTGTAAGATAAAGCAAGAACCAACTTTAAACAAGCACAAGTTAACCGGAAAAGCAGGGCAGAACAGGGAGGAAGACGGAGGCAGAGAGGGAGGCGGCAGAGAGCAAGGAAAACAGGAGAGATTAAGTGTTTTGTGTGTGTAGTGTTATGAAAATATTATTATTATTTATAGGAAAACCCTAGGAGACACAATCCCTAGAAAAAGGGGAAAAGATCTCAAAAGTAAAAGATTCCAAAAGCAAAAGATATCAAAAGATATGGCAACTGCAGGGGGCAAGATAAAGCTGTCAGGGAACAGTAAAAAGGCATGGGCGGGTCAGATAAAGGTACTGGTCAAGCATGGAAAAAGCGGATCTCAAAAGATTATGTCAGTCACTTTATCTGTCAACCAATGGGGTTGGTGCGCATGCTGCGCCGAAAGTAACTTTTCAGACATAAAGCAGATTAGGTCAACAGCTCAAAAGATAAGACAACACAAAAGCAAACGGCTAGATTAAACAGAAGAAAACTCAAAGGGTTCAGCGCGAGAAGGCTAAGGCGCGAAGGCAGACACAGAAGGTCAAGAGAGCGCGAGCGCGAAGGCAGTCAGAAACAACCTTAACGCGTCGCGGAAAGAACTATATTTCTAAGCGCGCCGCGGGAAGAATTACATTTCTTAGCGCGCCGCGGTAGAAACTAAAATTCCTAGCGCGCCGCGGGAAGAACTATAATTCTTCGCGCGTCGAGGGATGAACTACGATTCTTAGCGTGCTGCGAGAAGAACTACAAATCCTTAGCGCGTCGCGGGAAGAACTACCGTCCTTCGCGCGCTGCGAGAAGAATTACAATTCTTAGCGCGCTGCGAGAAGAGTTCGTCTCGCGTATCGCTGAAACAGGTGGTCTTCACGCAGGATTCCTTGTAAGGGGTCTGGCGCGTGGAGCTGCGCAGACAACCTTAGGCGGGAAGGAACAAAGGACAAGCAAAGAGTTAGAAGAAAGAGGGAAACAAGGCGTAAGGGCGGGACGGCGACAAGAGGGAAAAGAAGGCGGAAAGAGAGAAGGAGAGGGACGGGACGGCGGAAAGAAAGAGAGAGAAAGAGGCGGGAAGGAAAAGTATATTATTATTATTAAAAATAAAGTATAAGTATAAATAAATATTAAATCATAAAAGAAAGAGATCGGATAAGGGAAACGGGTACCTGGGTCGGGTCGGATCGGGCAGATGTCACATCCCACATTCTACATGTGCAAGACCTTTGGTCAACTGTCACAACATATTGCTCTTGATTTGGACCACTAACTTGATACTTTGTAGCCCCATTCCAAATGACATTACACTTAGTGGCATCCTTCTTGATTTTTTTAAATGAAACTGTAACATTTGGTGTTAATGGACCTTTACATTTTGCTATCTTCATATGGACTTTCACAATTCTTTTCATTAGGTATTCCCTAATGAACTCTAGGCAACTAATGATAGGGAGGTCCCTTCCAGGTGTCAACTGCCTATTGAACACCTCACACATGTTGTTTAATTGCAAATCACTTAGTGCCCTACCTATAGTATAAGCATAAGTAATTCAACTGACAAGGATGTAATTAACAATAATGTAATGAACAAGAATGTAATTAATAACATAAAAATACCAGTAAAATGTGATAGTGACCAATGCCTTGGTGGAATTTCCTTACTGTTTTCACGGCTGCTCTAAATAATTCTATATCCTGATTTGGGTCATCCATACTGTTTTCATTAAATATGAAGTCTGAATCATAATCAGAACCTTCTGCCTCACTATCACTATCAAACCCCTCTACATCTTCATCAGATTCAGGCACCCTAACATTATGTAAATCTATGTCATCTAATTCAACTACATCATCATCTGTAGGTTCATCAGATTCTAATTCATCATCTATTTCCACATTAAAACAACTTAACATTGAAGCCTCTTTTACCTTTGATATAATGTGTGAATGTTCCACATACACCTCAATTACCTTATGCACACTAATATATCCTATGAGGCTAAGAGCATCAACATCATTGGACAAGGGTCTTAAACCTGAATCTAAGTCCCCTCCGGGAATTCTAAAATAGAATTTCTGGTCAGTAAGAACTTCCTCTTCGCTGTAGCCTAATTGTTGTACCATATCATTCACAATAATCACTGAAAACAGATCAGCATTCACTCTATCAACAAAAGTAACCAAACCCCCCTTGTATGTAGTTTCTGGAGATTTCTCGAACTCTCCCCCATGGTGGAATTTAATAGTAAAATGGTCTGGAAAATTCCCTGAAACCGATTAATAGATAATAGTTAGGGGTTAGGGTTTGGAATTCAAGGGTTTCTTTGATTAATAGATAATAGTTAGGGTTAGGGTTAAGGGGTTAATACATACCGTATTCAACGTCTGGATCGAAATCATCACCAGAAGCTCTGGTATCCCACATTTCCATGTTGTTCTTCACTTAATTGCTGGTTCTTCTTCCCTAGTTCTTCACTGTGAATATCGTATCTAAGTTTTGTGTATTCAGTTAATATAATAATTAATTGTAATATCTAAAAAGACTATTCAGTCCCTGAGGTAATATCTAAAAAGACACTTCTAGCCCTCAGGTGATAAAGAACTAACGGCATACTTGGATGCCGTTAGACGGGAGGATATAACAGGCTAAAAATGAAAACTACTAGGACTAAATTGACAAAAAATCAAACTTTGGACTGAAGTGGCGAAAGTCGCAAACCACAGGAACGAAAATGGCTATTCACTCTTTTTTAAATGAAAATGTGCTTCAAATTTCAACTTCCAAAACCCGCCACACGGTGATAATATTATATTATAATAAGATAATAATTGAATAAAGGATGCTAGAGCCATGCAATTATATCCTACAACATTTTACACTTTTTATTTATGTCACTCAAACCATGGTGGGCATAAAATCAAATTAAACAAAATGAAATCGAATTAATTAAAAAAGCTGAATTGAACCGATTGAGTGTGATGGTGATGATGATTATGAAGATTGAAACTAAACTTTGAAAATAAACAAAATAATGAATGAAAGTTAAGACTAAACTTTTATGGTTTTTAATTAAAAACTTTGTTGAATTTTTAAACTTTACTACTCTAGCAATTTTGTATTCGTATGGTTCCAAGTAACGTGCGTTTATATTTGGTTTTTGCATTCATTCAATATAATTGTGGTACTCTGATACGCTCTTATAAGCTTAAAATTATCGTCTTCATTTTTCATTTTTTTTTTGCAATGTCTGTACATAATTAAAAAAAAAACGACTAGATGACTTCGATTTCGGTTTTGGTTTTACCTAAAAACCGAACCGGACCGTACTCAACCCTAGCTAACTCAAAACAAAGTAAACATCCCAATTATAATTATGATGGATCAGGTGGCTTGGTACCATTTTTCAAAGTAAGGATAAGCAAAGCACGTATTGGTATTGATTCGGTGTTGGTATCAAATCGAAATTCAGTTTGGTACCGTTGGTATCAAGTTTTGAGTTTTCGATATCGGTAAAGTACTGGTATTTCCCGAATTTTACCTTTAATACCAGTACCGATGCCAAGAATTTGGAAAAATCGGTACCGGCGTTTTCGATACCGATACAGGTACCCACTCATCCCTACTTCAAAGCAGCCCAATCAAATTTTCCATACAAAATCTTCATAGAACCGATTGTATTTTGTTGAATGTGAGCAATCTCTATAATTCTCAATGGATTTTGATGCTCTTACTAAATCTCCATAATTTTTATGAATTTAATTAAATAGGAGTTGAAAACATCTTATTAGTTAATTTGTTCAATTCTCCATGACCTCTATGACAATATTTTTAGAGATGTAGATGGAGATAGTGATTGAAATGTAGATAAGAACAGAAAAATACTCAAAATTTTAAAGATGAAAATACATGATTAAGTATGAATGCTCAATTTAGACTCGTGTAAGCTAAAAAATATTATAATAGTGGTTCCGTTGTCTAATTTTAGCATACCTCCATTATATATTTTGTTAGCACATATTAACCTATATACAATTTTGTTTTATCCGGATGATCAATCTATTTTTTTTTAATATATGGATTTCATAAAGGAACTTGAAAGCCAGTTTCCTATTTTGTGTTGTCCATCAACCCAGTAATTCTTTATGCGCATATAATATGAACAACAAACCAACAATAATGTAGTCTGTAGTCTTGACACCCAAAGTCAAGTAAAGTGAGCATGATGTGTTGTAACGAAAGTTATTTACTGACAACGGAATATTTTACTCGTTCGGTCCGTACTTACCTTTTGTATTCTAGGGACAGGGATGAAAGGAATATAGAATCGATGAATTTCGAAAACCCTACACGGTAGCGCCTTGTAATTATGCTAGAAATGTTGACGGAGAAGAAATTCGGATTTTATGAAGATAAGGTCATTATTGATGGTTCAAGTCTAGGACTCGATGTATTGTGTTATATTGAATTGAGTCCAAATGGCCTCTAGCAAGTGATGGTGAGTGATGCTTACTCATTTATACTCGTTCTAGTAAGTTTTAAGAGTCACTTAATTTGATGGATTGTGTAAATTTTGATAGACCTAATACACTTATCTAACAAACAAAAATTAACCAACTTGACTTATTATATAAGGGTGTAATTTAGCATGTGCCGTTATGACACAAAGAAAGAACTTATTGAAACAACCTATTGAGAAGCTGGGGTTTAATTTTTGTCTCGTGGATGATGTTACATCATTAAGTGTGTTGATTGTGTCGGGTTGATTGATTGAATTAAGGAAGCCATTTAATAGACACGTTGTATTTGGGTTAACATGTTTAATCCGTGTATTTTAAACATGTGTTTGAATTAATAATACATAAATAGTGAATGAAAGAATAATACCCGGCGCCATTTCTTCATGAGCTTACGCTTACGCTTGCTGGAAATAGTGGTGTTTTGGGGCTTATGTTTCAGCTTTCCTTCACCGTGCGCCGCTCGCTTACGGTCGGCGATGGCGGCTCTCCGCCGCTTCTGTACCACGTTGAAGACGGCCATCCCGATATCTGCTTCTCGGTGACTAGGGTTTCAATTGGGCGTCCATGGTTCCTTATTTGTATTGTCGATGGAATAAGTTACACAATTTCCCCCTCATGTATTACGAGTGAAGTGTCTAATGATGAAGGAACAAAGAAGACGAAGTGGAGAAGAGGTGAGAAGTCACATGTACAAGACTTCTGGGAGAAGAGGGCGCGCAGACGTTTTTTAATGAAACGTCTTCGGAAAAACAAACGCACTGCAGAGCCCAACGTCTGCGCGCCCTCTTCTCAGTGCAGACAAAAGTGGTCAGGAAGAGCTTTTGAGGAAAAACAAACAGCACCTAAGAGTAACACTATAGTTTTATGTCTTATCAACGTTTCCGTCCTTAATCCGATGCTTTCGAAATTGGTTAGGGAAAATTCCATTCACTTTGAGAGCGATGCGATGCTTAAGGCGGAGATTGAAATATGAGTTGTCGAGATATATATTCTTGTCTAATCAATTAAAATTCCATAACATTATTTTTTAAATTTTTTGAAAATTCAAAATGAGGGTCACTGTTATTTGCAAAGGAATTATTTGTAACGTGACGGATTAGAAACTTTTAACTTTATAACGTATACTTTTCATTTTGTTAATATACAATAATACTTTTATTTACTATATAAATAAAGTAATAACTTGTTATAATAAAGTAATAAAATGAATTAAAAGAAAATTTAGATTTTTATTTACGGGTTCATAACCTATTTTTTGATCGAAAAGATTATGAACATGTAAATAAAAGTGTAATTACACTTTTGTTAATATACTACATTAATAACTTGTTATAACAAAGCGACGAGTCAACAAGCTTTTGAACTGCGTGAACTTACTAAGTAGTTTCTCTTTCGGTTCACACTTGGGCTGTTGGGTGTGAACTAAGGACCCGTCAGACAAGTTTTCAGTTGCATCTATAAAATCTCTTTTGCGTTCAGTTTCCTACGGGCCCTCCACGTTCATTTTGAAGTGGAATAAATGGGTTCCTAAAAAATTAAACATATTTGCTTGGAAAACATAAATGAATAGGCTCTTAGCTCTCGTGGCCTTATCTAAACGAAATGTGGAAGTGGGTTCGTTACTTGCAAATTGTGTGGTGGAATATGAGGAGACCAATGACCACCTTTTTATTGCTTGTTACTTTGCCTCATTAGTTTGGAGAATATGTTAGTAAATGGTGTCAAATTCCTCCTATATATGCGTTTTTTGTTCATGTTTTACTCTGAATCCACATGCAATTTGGGCCAACAAAAAAAATAAGGCATTATATGGAATTGTTCATACGGCTTGCTGATATATCTGGAAAACAAGAAACGATGCTATCTTCATCAGACAAACCAACATGTTTTTCGAAAACATTGATGGACATTAATAACTCTTCTTCTCAAAAGTATCTTTGAAGGAAAGATTAGTGTAATTTCTTGTTATAACTCTTGTTTTTGTTGTTTGTTTTCTAGCGTCTTGTTTTTTTTCCGAACTGTAAACTTTTATAAACAAAGGCGAAAAAACGACAAGAAACACTGGCACCCTCCACAAACCGAAGAGAGCAGCCAACCACCAAATTCAAACAATTACATGAATACAATTTTACACCAACTAGACCAATCTATCGAGTTTTTTTCTAAAATTATTTTTGTATCAAAAGAAACCTAAGGACTTGATCTCACCTATAATCTCCTCTATTTTAACCTCTTTTATTCCGTAAAGTTTATCAATTCTTGCTTTTCATATGCTCCAATCGACTATGATCACAATCTTCTAGAATACCTCTCTTTCTTTGTCTCCTAACCCCACCGTTTTTTAGAGATCCAAAATATCAAGCACCGAAAAACCAACAATTGGTTCAATCCTGCACCACCGGCTAATATGATCTTAAACCACGGTCTTCTTAGTTGTTTCTATTGAAATTTGTTATCCCGCTATAAAAAAATAAAAAAAGATTAGCTTAAATAAAGTTACGAAATAAAAGAGAACAATTTACAATTTTGATTTTTGAGTACGAAAAAGTTCATCCTTTGTCTCGAAAAGTTCTGACGATAGAGTTGTCAAAAGTTGTCACTTTAACTCTTGAACTCTTATGGCTTGTCGTATTATATATTTTAGTGTTTGATTAGTTAATAAAATAAATAAATCTACATTATACACTTTACAAAACTTAGTGGCGATATGAATAGTGTTACGGCCACTATAATGACAAATCTATGTATACTATGTGAAATGAAAATGTATATATAAGATGTTATCATGTAGACACATTCAATAGGTAAACAATTTGGGTGATAATAGATAAATCTAACTAAATGGTAAAAGAGTGAATTTTCAAGTTATCATATATTTCTCAATTTCATCAAATCTCTTTAAATTGTCACATGACATTTTGACGGTTTTTTTTATCTTTTTTGTATTTCGTTAAAGTATTTTTCATCAAATCTATTTAAATTGTCATATGACATTTTGGTATTTCTTTTTATTTTTTCCTTTTTATTAAAATACTTTCATCAAATCTCTTTAAATTGTCACATGACATTTTGCCATTTTTTTTTCTTTTTCATCAAATCTCTTTAAATTACCACATGACATTTTGGCATTTTTTTTTATTTTTTTTATTTTTTTTCTTTTCATTAGAATTCACATATAGCGGGTTCTATTTGTAGATTCTATTGGAATATACATATTCATATGTAATTCTCAATCATAATTCTATATTCATATGCGATTAGACTATACATGTCCAATTAAAGATCGCCGTCTATTTTTGCATTAATCGGATCTGCTTTTAGAATTATAAGGTTCGTTTGATTTATTCTTTTTACACGTGTACCAATCGATATTCATCAACATGGGTATTGATTATCAAATGCAACACAAAATTAAAACATTCATATGAGATTTGTTGGTAAAAACATGGGTTTCGATAAATTAATTATATCCTTTTAGTTCTTTGATTAAATCGAATTTATGAAATGAGACTTCTCAAATTTTATAACTTTGGTTTGAAATTAAAGAGTTATATTCAAATTTCTATATAATTTTGTACAACATGGCCTATGTTTGACTCAGTCGATACAATGATGCAATCGTTTCACTTCATCTAAATTTACCCCGTTTATCTAACTCCGTGTCATAAAAAATTTGTGCAGATTGTCAAAAAAACAACATGGTTTCGATTTTTGGCAAATAAATGAAGAGTGTTGAGGAATTCGAACGTGGCTATGGTTCAAACTTTCTCAATAAAAGGGATTTAGTTTTAAAACCAGCTTCATATGTTTTAAACAAAATTAATTAGTGCCTTAATATTTTTCTTTTAAATATTTGTTAAACATAACTGTTAGTTAGTTTGGTTAATGAGATTTTATTTGAAAGTTTATTCTCACCTGATTGATGAATGGGTATGTTTTATACGTATTTAGTGTTTTTAATATTACATATGATTTCAAAATTCGTTATATGGGTTTTGTAATGAAGCTTCCAAATAAATATTTAAAGAAATATTTATGATAGTTTTAAAATATCATAAGGACATTAGTAAAAATGGAGACATGGCCTTCTACTTGGTCAACATCGTAATAAATTGAAACCGGTGTTTACAAACAAATTTTAAGATGGAAAATGGAACCAACATCTATGAAAACATTTTAATTTAACTTACTTAATTACATGTTTTAATTGTAAAATTTTCATAGATCATATTTATTATAGAAATATTTTTTTTAACCCATGTGTCACATGAGATATAAGCTAGTTAAACAATATACATATTAGTATGCTACCATGTATATTGTTAAGTATTAGGTTACTTGATGCATCTTTAGATTCCCCATTCAGTTTCATTTGGGTCCTCGAGAACACCACCCCAATTCAGTTTGGTAATTATCAATTATCAATATAGATTTGGGTCCTCGAGAACACCACCCCAATTCGGTTTGGTAATTATCAATTATCAATATAGATAAAAAGTGGTGGTTGGTGTCACAAGATTTTCGAAAGCCAATGTAAGTTAACTTTTAGATACATTAGTTTGATAATTTAACAATATGTTAAGTTGGTGTGATGGTTATAGCTTTGTTAGGTTGTTGCTTGCACTTGCACAAATGCAGGGGCGCAAGTTCAAGTTTTGAATGTCATGGATAATACTTTAGAAATAAAATGATTATTTAGTTTAGTTTGTGCTTCTTTTACATATATGTATTCTTATATATAAAATATGTATTTTTACTTATGATATAAGTTTACGATTTAGTGGCGGCATCGTCAATACCGATTAAATTTGTGTTGGTTCGATGCCCTAAGGCATGTAATTTTTCTTTTTGGTTTAAATATGCTAATATGTTTTATTTTGGCTTTGGCGATTTTTTTTATTTTTATTTTTGGTGCAACAACCCAATATCGACTGAATTCGCGTCATGCTTTTAACTTTTTTTATCATAGGTCTATACAAATGTCAATACTATTTTAGCATTCTAATTATTTTTTCTTTAGGTTTATTATCGTTACTGTAAGGAACCTAAATGATACCAGCCGACCACGTGTCGTTTCCCCACAGCAACACGGTAGGTTTATTAACTAGTTTGGTTTCTAATTTTGGTTTCAAATATTCAAATAGATAAATGATTGTGTGTGTGATAGAACACTATGTAATTGATTGAAACATATTTGGGTTGGGTATAATTGTATAGCTGGAACACATCCCTATCAGTTTGTGCTCATTTGAGAGTTTTGAGTTGTCTCCATTGTAGGAAGTCGTTTATATACTAAATAAATAAGGTATATTGGTTTTATTAATCTCAATTATCGTCTTTTGATTGTTGTCAATCCTAACTAACGAATTGGTTGATGATAGTCCCAACTTTTAACGTATTCGTTCATAATGGCCCGCGACTAATAGAATTCTAACGCCGTTATTTGCAAGTTACCGAAAAACGTGTTTGGCCGAAAAAGTCACATTTTTGCTGGAAAACACCGCCGCCACCATCAATTTTGATGCAGTGGTAAAACGAATACGAAGATCAAATCACGTTGATTCAGTGAATACCCGTGATGAATTTCCAAAACCCCCAAATCCCACCGAAAGGTCAAGGGAAAATGAAGTGAAAAATCTTTATTATCAAAATTCAATTATGATCTTTCACATTACACATATGGAATATAAATAGATTTTCTAATACGGATTGGGCCCAAAAAAGGTCATGGGCCAACACAAACCCAAAAATAAAAACATAAAAACTGCTAAAAAAACATAAAAAGACCAATAACTTTATTTAGAAGGAGTTTTTGGGCTTCGGTCCGGGGCAAAACCGCCGTAGGCTGTTTGCCATAACGTGCTCCTCGTCTCAAGCTTTGATTTGACTAGTAATGGACCTGAAACGGAGCTTCGTGGGCCACCTTTTGTAGCGCGATCTTGGGCCTCCAGAAACATAAAGGCCCAGTCTTTCTATACTTGGGTTAATGGTCCGCGACTAATAAAATTCTAACGCCGTTAGTTGCAAGTCACCGAAAAACGTGTTTGACCGAAAAAGTCACATTTTTGCCGGAAAACACCGCCACCACCACCAATCAACCACCACCACTTGAGCACTAGTACCAACGATTTCAAGAATGGTACAACAAAAAAGTTCCTAAAAGTCCGACACAAAATCACAAAGATGTTTGGTACAGACACACTAAATTATGCGGTGCTTACGTGGCTTACTCCTCGCACTCACTTGGTATAACATATACCCATATATTATAATTTTATCTATTGTATAAACTAAACTTTAACATGACATAATCATCAGTTTTACTATTGTGGGATCTTATGTTTAAGATGAGAATTGAAGTTTCCAAAATTATTCAAACAATGATCAACTACAAGAGACGAATCTCATGATTTACGTGAAGGTAGTTGAGAATGTGACCAAATTGTAGCAAGGAAAGCAACAGTCAAATGTTTTATGTGACCAAATGCGATTCTAAAGTTTAAACATACATTTCCAAATAAATTTTTTGACAAAATGGTAAGTTTTGGGAAACACCAAGCCACCTTTCCTTTCTCGAGTACAGTTCTCATGTACTTTATATGTCCAACTGATTTTGTCCCATATTTCAAAAGTATATTTTTATCGACCATTACAAATACCAATAAAAATCCTATTTTAACACAATGGTTAATTGTTTATGAGAGAAACATGATCCTAATCCCTGTAGATTCACAATTTGATATATATAGTTTTGTAACTTTTTGAAAAGTCCTCGCACACATCTATTTAAGCAAGTAAGCAACCATCCCTTCAACACTTGGACTCATCCCTTACACTACTCTTGGTGGTCATTTATTCCAATCACACCTTAACCAAAATCACAAGATACATATTAATTAAAATCAAGGGAAGAAAGAACAAATGAGAAAAGTTGAAAGCATTCAATTTGTAATTCAAGTTGAACATTTCCTTCAAATAAAAAACAACTCTTAGTTAAAAACCAAAGGATATTATAAGATAGTTTTGTTAACAACCACAAACGCCCGAACCACCATACACCATGTCATCTAATCTAAATATACTATTTAAGCAAGATGATTTTTCCAAATGATATCATTCTAGGACTACTACGTAAAAAATGACCTTTGGTCACACGAAAAAAGTGTGGCCGTAGGCCTTTAGCCACATACATCTGGTTCAGGTCATGTGTGACCAAAGGTTGCGACATCGTAGGTATGATATGATCACACACAGTTTTTAGTGGCCTTATGTGGTTATAAGTGTGGCTAAAGGGTATCAGCATTAGTTGTTGGCCATCAAGAAGCCTCTCCAATAAGTGTGGTTAAACGGTAGAAAATGGCCACATGACTATTTACTAGGTGTGACCATTACACGTATAGAGCCACATGAATTCATGTTTCAGCCACACGAATTTTATAATAATGTGGCCAATAGGGTTGTGGTAAGCGAGCATTGTGACCTAGGGGTGTTCAAAACTATCTGAATCCGAATCCATATCCGAACTATCCGAATTCGAATATCAGTTTTCAGATTTTCGGATATCCGAATTATCCGGTATTTTAATTTTAATATTATTATATATTATATTTAATAATATCAACCCTACCTAATCACACAAATGTGATAACAGACATCACACATTCACACGCAAGCAGCAACAGCACATCTCTCTCACCCTAAACCTTGCCGTTCCCAGACGTAACCCTCACCGTCTCTGGTCACACACATCCGTCTCAGTCTCTTTCTCTAACATAGTCGCGACGCCTCTTTCTCTCTCACAGTCACGGCGGCAACCAGTCATCCTCCTCTGTCTCCGTCCCCGTCTCCGTCTCCAACCTGCCACAGATCCGTCACTCTCACGGCGGCACCGGTTTTTTTTCTTTTTTTCCTTTTTATTTTCGGATATTCGGATATCCGAGGTTCGGATACCCGAAATTTCGGATATCCGAAGTTCGGATATCCGAAATTTCGGATTTGGATAGTGATATTCACTATCCGAAAGGTTCGGATATCCGGTTTTGAACAGCCTTATTGTGACCTATACCGTGCTGCTATAGCAAAGCAATGGCCAGTTGAATTTAATAATAGTGTGGCTAATTATATCATATAGACACTGGATGTTATATTAAATGTGGCTAAAAATGTTTACTTGTCACTCAAACACTCCTTTGTAGATTATAGTGTGGCTATTGTCTTACCGTTTGTCACACATAATGATTTTCGTAATTTAAAGTGTGACTACTGTCAAACTTTTCATCACACATAGTGATGTATTGTGTGGCTAATCATATCATATAGACATTGGAGGTTATTGTCAATGTGGCTAAAAATGTGAACTTGCCAATCAAACACTCTTTTGTAGTTTGTGGTGTGGCCATTGCCTTGCCGTTTGTCACACATAATGTTTTTGTAATATAAATTGTGACTATTATCATACTTTTGGTCACACATAGATAAATGTGGCTAAAGGGTAGCAATGACCACATCAATTTACTATAAATGTGACATTTTCTATTATATAGTCACATAAATTTATTGTAAGTGTGGTTAATGGTTAATTTTAGGCACACAAAACTTTTGCAATTTTAAGTGTGATTATTGTCTAACCTTTAGTCACACATAATAATTTAAGTGTGGCTTTTGTATAAGCTTTGGTCACATATCACTACTAGATAACTGGGTTGTTTCCTACGCTCCTTTCCATCGGAAACGCGTTAGACATTTCAAAGCATAACTTTATAAATGTAACTAAACACATTAGCATAAATTCAAAACATGTTTTTTCATAAGTTTAACAAACCCAATAACATAAATTCAAAATGGGTTTACATTACCAAACCTTCACTAATAAGTTATAAATTCAAAATATTTGAAACTACTACTAATTACTACCGACCTCAAACTTTCTCATAAACTCATCAAATTGTTTTTGCCTCCTTTCTTCATTTTCCTTACGTTCTTTTTCCATTTGTTCCATTCGTTGCACTCGTTCTTCCAACTCGTTTCTTGGCTTCCTTTCATTTTCTAGTTCTTTTTCCATTTTGGCTCTAATTTCTTGAACCTAAAATTGTTAAAATATTAGCATCATAACTAGTAGAGGGTTAATGTGAGGAGAAAGCTTAAAGCCAAGTAGGGGTGTTTACGGTCCGGTTTTCGCGGTTTTTCGTCAAACCATAAACCAAACCGTATAACTTTTAAACCGAACCAAACCAAACCGTTAGTAACGGTTTGGCTTCATGGCCTGAACCTAAACCGACCCGTTTATATATTACACCCATAAAATCAGTATGTAATTTTCATTTAAATTTTCAGTTATAAACCGAACCAACCCGTTTATGAGTATACCACATGTATATTAAATTATAGTGTTAGCAGTTTTTATGTTACCAAATGTATATGAAATTTGAAACGGTCTATTTCATTTGCTCGCCCCTGGTTGATATGTTATACCTAATTATATATAAAACAAAAAATGATAAAGATAACTTACAAATGCGTATTCTGACTTTTCCGTACAAAAGTTATATCCCGCAAGGCTATTAATGTCGGGCTCGCCTGCCCAATACTTTTTCTTGCTTTCTTTGCTGAGGTGGGTATCTAAGAATACTTCAATCCACTTAACTTTTCGACCATGTTCTTTTTCCTAATAAGAAGTAATGTAATAAACGTTAAAGCACAAACAATTATAATTTTTGACCTAATTTTTTAAGATTGAATTTACAAATAAAACTAGCTTACCAAGCGGATACGATGCTCATCAAAGCCTATTGAACCGCCCATATGCCGAGATATATTTCCATCACTACCCTCTTTCATGCGGTTGTCCCTCCCGCTCGCGAACTTCTTTAGCCATTTTTTGTGTTCCAACCCTAGAAAGAGAAAAAAAATATGATACATATATAGGGTAAAAAATATAAAAATAAAAACTTGAATCGACGCATAGCACGACGACTATCACGCACAATCACATTAGACATAATGTATACACATACTGTACTAAAAAAGTCAACTGTACACAAGCACGGCGACTCGTTGGTGATAATAATCAATGTCAACTGTACTAAAAAGTCCTAACATGTATTCACACATCGTATCATGGCAAATCAATCAAACATTCATCATACAACTTAACTTATGATCACGAGACAGATTATAGCATGTACAAACTGATTTTATTCACTAAGAAAAGATTAAGTATAAATTCTACAAAATTTACCACATGAATTAGATTTCTCAAACAATTTATATTTTATTTTTCTCATCCATACAAAACTCACAATAATTCAACCTTTACAGATATGTACCAGCAGTTCAGCAGATTGCACAACAAACACTTGTTTAATGGCTCTATTAACTCATTAATCCAAATTGTGCAAGACCAATTGGGTTGTCTTCAAAACTCATAATACTAATTTTCAGAACTGGAACCAACCCGTTTGGTTTTGTCATTAGGGAGTTATGGTGTCGGAAAGACAACCCAGAATATAACTCCCTGAATTAGCTTTGACCAGTGTTTTTGTAAAACATTAAAACTATTCAAAACTTGTCCAAAAATTATAAACTTTACCTTTCTGGAAACTACTCTCATATTACTATATGCTAGAATCAACAATCGTTCTATAATCATCGTTTGACATCAAGTTACATACCAATAAATAAACGAAAACGAATCTGTTAGCAAACTGTTGTCATCAAAATTCAAACCCTAACATATTTATAACATCTCTAGGGGTTCTAATTCGTCAATTAACCTTTTAGCGATGAAAGAAAATGTACTAAGCTACAATGACAAGAGAAATACATATCTTTTTAGCGATGAAAGAAGATGTACTAAGCGTCAATTACAAGAAATAACACTTAAAATTTAAAATCACCAAACTTGGTTCTTAGGGTTCTTCACACTCAACACGAATCCGGCAAAAATCGGGATATAATTGATGGAAACCGACACCACACGTAAATTCCTCTCGCAAAAATAATAAGATTAGAGCCCGGAATAAAAGGATTTGGTTAAGAATTGAGTGAGTTAGAGAATTAAGGATGAAAGATTATGGTGGGTGTAGAGAGATAAAGAAGAAGAAGAATAAGAAGGAATGAAGAGAAAGAAAAAAATGTAGGTTAAATATGTGGTCAAATTAGATTTAAGAATGAGAGGGTAATTCAAAATTGTTTGAATAAAAGAGATGGTGAATTTAATTTGAAATTTTGACGAAAGTGAAATTAATAGGAACTAAATAGAATTAAATTTTTTTATTTTTAATAATTAAAATAAAGAGTTGTTAGTGTATATATATATATATAACAACTAATTAAACCTTAAATAATATAAGAAATTGTATTTTAAATATGAAAACATATAAAATAAATACAAGTGATATTTATAGTTGCTATAAAAGAGTTGTATAAAAGTGTACTAATCAGTGTTAACGCCCAATAAACCATACGTTCATTAGTGGGTCATACTAGTTCTTGATCGATATTAGTGTCCCATTATAGCATCTATCATGTCACAGTTGCTCTAAAAGAGTTGTATAGGAGTGTCATTTGTCATGGTTAGGTGTTAACGCCTGAAACACACCATACTTTCGTCAATAAGCCTTATTTGGCTATCATTAGTCATAGTTAGATCTTAGTGTCCCTTGGTTACATCATAGTTGCTTTAAAAAGTTTGTATAGGACTATCATTAGTCATAGTTAGATGTTAACGCCCAAAACATGTCATACATTCATCAATGGGGCTTGATTGGTATTAGTGGCCATTATAGCATCTATCATGTCCCTGTTGCTACAAGAGGATTGTATATGAGTGTAGTGAGCCATAGGCATGTGTCAACGCCCAACAACATGTCATACTTTTATTATTGGGCCATATTGGGCCTTGATTGTTATTAATGGCCAGTATGGTCTCAATCATGTCATAGTTACGTTAACAGGTTGTATAGGAGTGTAGTGAGTCATAGTTGGCCGTCATACTTTGCATTAATGGGCCGTCTTGGGTCTTGATTGTTGTTAGTGACCCATTGTAGTCTCTATCATATCATAGTTTCTCTAAAAGGGTTGAATATGAGTTTAGTGAGTCATAGTTTGGTTAACGCCTGTAACACCACGTCTCAAACCCTATAAGTTTTAGCTTAAAAATACTAACTTTTATAAGTGTAGGGACCAAATTGTAAATTCTAGCAATTTTCTCCCATCACGATACGCGACGGGATAACATTGAGCCCATCGCGTAGCACGATGGACTTGCTGAGACAGTGGACACGTGTCCAACCACGTGTCAACAAGTGGCACGATATGACATGCCACGTGTCACGAGCTGGTAAGGCGGCTTAAATATTGCGGCGACGCGATACGCGACGGGTCACAAGGACCCATCGCGTACCGTGATGGGTCCAGGATCAGCCTATAAATAGAGGGCAACGGGATTGAACCATTTCATCCCAAAACACACCTCCATTTACACACACTTAACCTCGAAAGGCGTGCCCCATTGCCGTGACAAGCCGACGTGCCATTTTCTCGAAGTTCGTGCAAGAAACGAAGTTATAATCAAGTAGCAGTCACATAAGCAAGTAGATCAAGATCCTGCCTTTTTCTTATTAACTATCTAAGTATCCGCGTTAAGGTAGGAATTACATTTAAGTTATTTGAATTATAGCTTAGACTATCAATCGAGGCTATGGCCATTAACCTTGATCGTATTTTACAAACATTCATTCACAATCAAGTTTTCATAAAACGTTACTTCATGATTAAGTAATGTTAAACAAAAGATATATTTTGACGGGCATGTAGTAACTGGAAAGGGGATATCACAAGTAGTAAGTTTCTTGCCTAAGGAAAAGTAATTCGTATAAATCCCAATCAACCGAGGGACCCGTTTACTTTCCTGGAGAAACTTACCAACGTGTTGAACCTATTAGGCCAAAGCATGCTATATCAAACGTCACATAAAACAAGTGTTTTCATTCACAATCAAAGATAAACGATTTCAAGGTTAAGCTTACAATCATAGCTTAACATCATTCAAAACATTCATACGAACCTATTTATGTATAGGTTAAGTATCATTCACAATCAATCAATCATTCAGTCAAGGTTTTCAACACCAACGGTACATGTGAATACGTTAACCTTTTTAATCAGTCAAAACATATTTATACTCAATGAGATGAACGGGTGTTTGTCTTAACGAGTCAATCAATGTCTACATGAGATCATGTGATCTCTAAAACGTTATAATACAAAATAGAGAATAAAATCAACTCAGACCGAATACACATGTGTCTGGATCCAAACATAACTGTTAAAGTTCAATCAATCAATCAAAGGCAATGAAGCCGCGAGCTTAAACGGTCATGACCAGTTCTCTGTTCAGGGCCGTGTTGCTCGGAGAATATCGTTGTGTGTGTAAGGCAGTGGTACATATACCGGAAGTAGTAATGCTTCCGCTGAGTTGTCAAGAAAACTATATTTGTATTGTAATCGTCATTCAAAATGTTTTATTGAGTCATACGTGTTCACCAGCATATAGCTGACGTATTTTCCAACCCATTGCAGGTAATTAAGCATTAGTAGCATTAGCAAGGATTGGAGTCTTATGAAGATAGAAGTGCGTACAAGATGGCTCCGTTTTTGATAAACAAATCCTTGTATTATGAAACATATATTTTGTAAACTATACTTGGGTGTTTAATTCCCAAGTAAATTTTTAATGTAAATTAATATTATATTCAACCTAAAGTCTTCCGCTAAAATTTACCCATAAACTCTGATATATTTACAACACAGGTACCAAATTGTAGTCACACGCCTAGGCCCTAATTCGGGGTGTGACAGGTTGGTATCAGAGCCATCGGTTGTATTGAATTAGGTATTAAACATTAGTACCTAGGCTTTAACCGTTATTGTTATTATAATTATTCATAGGGATAAAATAGGATTGGTAAACCTCCTATACCTAATCTAACTAAAATGCAGATGTCTTATACTAATTACTTTGGTCGTAGACACCGAGTAGCCATTCGATCAATACCGACAATCATTCACGAACCTTCTGATATGGAAAGTAGAAATAGTTATTACACTAGCTTTTTCAATCACAATCAACCAATCAATCCGGTGTTACCATATGGGAGCCAACCCGTGTATCTCCCTGGGAGTCAGCAAATGCCAATAGAAATTTCTGACGACACCACTTACAATACTCCCCAATATTATCCATCCGAGGTTCCGACTTACCATCCTTCCGAGGAACAAGAGGTACAGAGTAAGATCAAACAGGAAACAGAATCGGAATCATCAAGTTGGATGAATTGTCACTCTGATCAAAGAAGATGGCAATTTGGATCTGTAGGTTCCCCGGACGGATCACACGAGATATCCCGATATACACAGGTGCGGAATCCCTGTGTAGATCGTTACGGACGTAGAATATTAGCTCACGAACACACGAACACGATACGAACAAAACCACGTTATATTGATAACTCGAACCGAGATACTTACAGACTCTCGACCTCACGTCAATAGACTCACTGAATTACACGTAAATAATCACTCGATCAACTAAAACTCTAACCCGTAAACAGTAAACTGTAAACAGTATAAATACACGACAACTTCGCCTCGGGCGAAGTTGTCCTTAACTTCGCTCGTTCAACAAGTTCGCCTAGGCGAACTTGTCAACAACTTCGCTTGGTTAAAAAGTTCGCCTAAGCGAACTTGTCAACAACTTCGATTTTACAAACAAAAACACAAACAATATTACAGACTCGATTACAGACATTAGACATATGAACTACTGACATCTATGCACCAACAGACTCCCCCTTGGCAGTAGCTTCATATCTTGATCTTTCAGCTCTTGTCTCGTAATCCTGTATCTTCACGCGTGCACTCCTTCTCTAACACATACCGTGACTACTCGCTGATATTTCCTTGCTTCATCCTTCCAAGCAGGAATATAGAATATCTTCTTTTCATTCAGCACTTGCAAATCAGCTTTCGATAAGTTAACAAGATGCATCGGGTCATACACCCTCAGCACTTCTTGTTCATCCTCGTCTTCCATCACGGCTTCAGCAGTCTGGCAATCAACGTACCACCATTTTAGATTCTTCAACACATCTTGAGGCATATTCTTCATTGGAACCTCCTTGATGCATCGGATCGGTTTGTACTTCATCACCATCCATGGCTTGCCATCTGCTCTCAATCCCCTTTCTGTATCCTCCACGAGCTTTCCCTTCTGTGGCTTTAATAGTTCAAACTTCTTTTCTTTTATGCCTTCTTTCCACACAATCTTCTCAATCATTCTTGCCATATTGTTGTCACTTCTATTTATCAGGCCCAACCTGGCCAAATCTTTCACCTCACATTCCGGCAACGTATTGAGAGATCTCAACATTCTCTTGAAGTATTGAATACCATCATAACGCTTCACCACAAACAGTTTTATCTGTTCATCATAAATCCAACAGATAATTCCCTTCTTCGACTCAGCATAGCTTTTGATGTTATAACTCTTCTTGAACTTGGCTGGAATAGCAGGCTTCTTGGTCTTGATAAACCAATGAGCACAGCCTTCCTTCCACCTAGGCTGCTCCTCCCACTCAGTCTCATCCATCTCAACACCCATGTCGGCTTTCTCAACATCAGGGATCTCGTGTTCAACGTCTTCTTCTACTATCTCCCCCTCTTCTATCCCATCTTCAATCACAATCTGCTCACCGATCTTCTCAATCATATCACTCGGCAGCACATCTTCATCAAACAGCACATCGTCGCTGAACATGTCATCGTCAAGCTCCTTCAGCGCATCAATCACGTCATCCTCAACTAACACCACATCATCACCAGAACCACCAGCCGCGTCGGTAGACTCCCCCTCAGCTGTGGAAGTACCAAGAGCTTGAGAAGTTCTTGGCAGCTCACCACCTGCATCTTTCGATGCATTGGGATCATCGTCTCGGTCGTTTCTCTTCTTCGTTCTGAGATCGTCGCCCTTACAGCTCATCTCCCCCTGAGATGCCAAGAACTCCTTCAAGGCATCTATAACTTTCCCATGCTCAACCAGGAGGGATGCCTGTAGTTGATTTGCTTCCACTAGGCTTTGAATAGTCTTCGACTGCTCTGCCACGATCCGCTCTAGTGAAGCTATTCTCTCTGAATCTGAAGTAGTCGAAGGCGAGACACCAGAAGCAGGCGTAACCGCAGGTGGTACCATACCTGATAACCCTGCAGCAGTAACGACCGTTGACTCTACAAATCGTGCAGCTACCACCGACTGAGTAAGCGTTGGAGGTGGTAGTGACACGATCTCCGGAGTCGACGTCTGGATAGCAGTGATGGAAGGAGTGCCAGCAGCTGATGTAGCCACCACAGGAACATCCGCAGCGCTTGTACTTGTCACCTGTACAGAAGAAGGAACAATGGACATACCAGACAGTGCGGCCGGAGCAAATCGTACAGTCCTTGAACTCTCTCCAGCTCCCATGCCAGCACCTGTCCTCTCTCGTCTTGATCTTCTAATCAGCTTATGTATGTCTTCTTCTTCTTCCGACTCATCATCATCTTCCGTTCTCTTTCTTTTCCCAAACGTTCTCTCTCGAGATACCATCAACCGTCTCCCCTCATTCATAATCTCATCCAAATCGGAGTCAGCCATCGACGTAGCTGCTCTAGTCATACTCACACCCAAACCTTGTGCAGCCGAGACCTGCACCTCTTCAACGTGATCCATATCAAAATAACCTTGACCTCCAAAAACAGCGTCAAGATCAATATCTTCAGCAGCAGACACAACAGGCACAGCAGGAGCAGGAACAGCTTGAGTTGCTCTTGCCTGTCGTGGTTGAGGATCTCTGAACTCGTCCCCACCTGCAGGAACATACTCTGGGTTAATTAAAAACCCAAATAGTGGAGTATGTCTGGGACGACGTTCAGGGTTGCTCCTCGCACTCGACGTGCGGCATTGAGCAAAGATACGTTTGCTCACCGATTCCACGTATCTTATCGGGCGTCTCTGAGGTAGAGTCGGAGCGACATGGTTCAATATCATCTGGATGAACCGTGGGTACATAATGAACCTCTCCCGAGACATCGCCCTCCTCTGTCTGTCTATCTCGTAAAAGACCATTTGACTGAAGCTATAACGTTTGTTATAGGTCAGTGCAGTCATTGCAGACTGCATGGTCGCACCCATGCCGTCAGTGCCCGCCTTCCTCCCAGACATGCAAACTATCATAATGTGCATGAGGAAGCGCCACTGATCAAGAAGGAAACCCTTCCTCCTCTGGGTATCACCTAATGGACCAGAGTAGCCCATTCGGAGAAACGCTCCATCACGAAAAGGAGCAACAAACTCAGTTGGATCGTCTCGAGTCTCCTCTCCAAACCGTAGCGCCACCCGGATCTGTTCAGAATTGAACTAAACTTCTTGATTGTTCACCGTTGCTCTCATGACCGGGGGCTCAACACGGCAGTCGTATTCGACCGTCTGCCAGAAGTCTTCGATATTCGGCAGAGATATCGGCAGAGTGTTTGTAATCGCGTGAAAAATCCTCGAGCGCAGGAGGAAGGTGATGATCTCGCGATAGTCGTCCACACCGCTCGCCTCCGGGTCAAGTGTAATGTACATATTGTGACCCGGGAAAAATTGTCTCTGATTGTCACCATCATCTCCTCCTGCACCACCAGCACCAGCTATCGCAGCCATATCTGCAACAAACTAACCAAGTTAGAACGACACAAAGACATAGCACAAGTTCGCTTTGTTACCATGAGCGAAGTTGTGATAAACTCTGTATAGGCGAAGTTAAAGTTGAGGCGAAGTTGGGAACAACTTCGCTTCAGCTTTAAGTTCGTCTAATTAACACTAAGTAAAATTCATCTTAGGCGAAGTTAAAGTTAACTTCGCCTCATCACAACATCGCCTCAGGCGAATTTAAGTTACAGGCGAATTTACGGATAACTTCGCCTCAGGCGAACTTAAGCTTCGGGCGAAGTTACGGATAACTTCGCCTCAGGCGAACTTAAGCTCCAGGCGAAGTTACGGATAACTTCGCCTAAACCCTAACTTCGCCTGAATCTGAAACGGCGACAGTAAGATACTTCAAACATCGAAATCCGATGTTTCGGCTAGTTTAGACGATTAAGGATCCTTAAAACAAGTTTTTTAAGGACATGTTGACGATCAGAATGGTGATTAACACGTAACAACAAGTTTTGAAAATCGGTTGAATGTCCGACGATTCGAGGTTAATAACCGGGTCGAAACGACCCTTGATTAGCATGAAAGAACTTGTAATATATGGTAAAACAACATCTCGAACCTTTGATCGGTGTGAAAATCGGGAATAAAGAACACGTAATCGGTGTAAATATCAAGTTCGCCGGAGAATAATAAGTTCGCTGTGAATAAGTTCGCTGGATTTTGAAAAACTGATGAACAGTTTGACGTTAAGTATCCCTTATATAGGGAATCTGTTGTACAGGCGAAGTTACAGATAACTTCGCCTAGGCGAAGTTATTCACAACTTCGCCTGTTCAACAACATCGCCTATATATTTACAAAATTTAACCTTACAGTTTGAACATTTTTCAATTAAGTTATAAAACTTTCCTTGAAGAGATAAATGACATGATCAAGTCTAAGTAACCAGTTAAAAAATCATAAAACTATCTAAGTACAAAAACGTAAAAAAATTTACAGTATAAGGGATCAAATTTCAGTCTCGATAGGGACTGCTACGTTTTAGAAAAGATCCGAACAGGAATCATACTAAGTATGTGACTGTCACGTAGATCCGTGTTTAGCTGTATTATGACATATAGAGACAGGTTGTAAGCAGGTATAACTTAAAGTGGTTTTCATCGTTTCTGTGATACGAGTTAGGTTCGATTAATCCTCAAAATATAAGTGGGCAACAACTCAGAAATATTGATGTCTCCTATCTATCCTCAAAGCGTATTTGGCTTTCCCCGAGTCACCCCGAATTGACTTCGACCCATAGTGTCTGATTAAACATGTAAGTACTCTTCTTTTGGTTCCCGTTCTTCTTCTTACTCTAAGATTGAGAAGTCTTGATATTTTGTCATCTCTAAAATGTTTCAATAACTCCAAATATATATATATATATATATATATATATATATATATTTTTTTTTTTCGAACAAACATAGACTTCAAAGTATAAATTAACTGCAAGTCCCGAATCTGGATCACTGCAGTATCTTGAGACACTATCTCCACGGGAATCAGAACACACATGGGCTCGTGTATGACTGGGTAATCGCTTTTCTGCCTATCATTCGGAAAGATATATATGAAGACACGCAAAACTCTTAAGGAGTTTCCACGTAAAATCAAGTAAAATTAGTATGTATCACATCTTACTTTTACGCACCATAAAAAGTTACCATGACATACAATGGCTGTCCTAAAGCCTTTTAAGCCTAATAACTTCACTAGTTAAGCACACAGAATTAGTATATGTATCATTTTCCAAGGTTGGATCAATTTTCTGTTAAACATAGCTAACGAACTTCTTACGAAGTAACAGACTTGAAAAATAATTTCATTTCCCATTTTTTTTTCAAAATTTTAACATTAATTGCCCCGACCAAAACAAAGTCTTCAGGTAAACGGCTATCCCGAGGATCCAATGGATCAGCTGGACCGACCACATACTAGTATGTGTCATTCTAACTAAGTATGATCGACTAATTTTAAGCGAAAGAAAGAAAAACTCATCATAAACCGCCCCGGTCACTATCAGTAATCTGGTTAATGGCTATCCTCAAAATCTACAAGTAGAAAATGAGGACCAAAACATATCCGAAGACATGTCCTTCAAACTAATGTAACCGACATAATTTTAAGCGATTAGTGACGTTTTTTTTTTTTAACATAACATAAGAATAGCATGGTTACTCGGGATTGATCATCCCATTCAGTTCAATAAGGTTTTGAAATCTGGATTTGTCAAACGCTTTAGTGTATAAATCAGCGAAATTATCAAGCGTATCTACCTTTTCAAGAATTATCAGTTTCTTCTCAGCACAATCTCGTATGAAATGATGACGTATGTCAATGTGTTTAGTTTTACTATGTTTCACGGGATTGTTAGTTACTGAGATAGCAGCTGTGTTATCAATGCAAATAGGAGTAAGTAAGAAATTCAGACCATAGTCGCGCAACTGTTGTTGTATCCAAAGAACCTGAGAGCAGCAGTTGGATGCTGCCATGTATTCTGCCTCACAGGTTGAAATTGCGACTGAAGTCTGCTTCTTGCATTGCCACGACACCAATCTGCCACCAAGAAACTGACATCCTCCAGTTGTTGACTTCCGACTCTGATTGCACCCTCCATAATCAGAGTCTGTGTAAGCGACCAGCTCCAAGTCTCCTCCTCTCGGGTACCACAACCCCAGCTTCGGCTTGCCCTTGAGATACCGCAGTATCCTCTTTGCACCTTTCAAATGAGATTCTTTTGGATTTGCCTGAAAACGTGCACAAAGACAAACAGCAAACATTATATCAGGCCTAGATGCAGTTAAGTACATTAAAGAACCTATTATTGCCTGATATTGAGTTGGGTCCACATCTGCATCACCGTCTACTTCAGCACCCAATTTGTGATTGACTCAGATTGGAGTATCATATGGAGAACTGTCCTCCATCTTGAAGCGCTTGAGCACATCATGAACATACTTTGTCTGATGAATGAACATCCCGTCCTTCCTCTGATCAACCTGCAATCCTAGAAAGAAAGTTAGTTCACCAATAGCACTCATTTCAAACCTTTTCTTCATGACGGCTTCAAACTCCTGACACATGGAGACTTTTGATGCAGCAAATATAATGTCATCCACGTAGACTTGTACCAGCAGGAAGTCGCTTCCATCTCTTTTGAAGAACAACGTGCTATCAATTTTCCCTCTTTCAAAACCATTCTCGAGCAAGTAATCCGATAAAGTTGCATACCAGGCACGAGGTGCCTGATGTAATCCATACAACGCCTTGCTCAACCTGTACACGTGATCTGGATAGTCTGGGTCAGGAAAACCCGGAGGTTGCTCAACATACACAACCTCATCAACTTTCCCATTCAAAAACGCACTCTTCACATCTAGCTGAAACACCTTCATCTTTTCATAAGCAGCAAACGCCAAAAACAATCTTATGGCTTCCAACCTGGCGACAGGAGCGAACACTTCGTTATAATCAATCCCCTCTTGTTGATTAAAACCTTTCACGACAAGCCTCGCCTTGTTTCTGATAATAATCCCCTTATCATCTCTCTTGCACTTAAACACCCATTTTGTGCCTATCGCATGCACATTCTTTGGTTTTTCAACCAAAGTCCAAACTTCCATCTTCTCGAATTGAGCCAACTCTTCTTGCATGGCCTCGACCCACGAGCTGTCCTTTAAAGCCATTTGATAATTCTTCGGTTCAATCTGGCTTATAAAGCATGTATACATGCATTCATCGATTATTCCTGTCTCCTTAATGCTTGTATAAACACAGGTATGTTCATTCAAGCTACTTCTCGTTTGTACACCTGAGGACACATCACCAATCACATTATCCAAAGGGTGATTTTTATGAATTCTCGTGGTCGGAACAGAACCGAAATGCAAATTATCTTCCAAATTTGAAGAGATCTCATCAATGGTTGTTTCATGCTGAGAGTGAAAAGGATTGATAAATTCTTCTTCAGTTGAGGCAGCAGGGGTACCAATAGTGTTTGATGAGGAAGGTTGACACTTATCAATCAGCTGTCTTTGCAATAGATTTTCTTCCTCATCGAGTATCATCTTCGTCGCAGCTCTTTCTTCTTCTTCAGAAATCTCCAAATCCGGTACGTTAAACGACTTAAAAAGCTTAACATAGTCGAAAAGCTCAGCAGGTCCATTGCTAGGTTTTGGCGGTTGGTAACTTGTGATGTCAGTGTTACACACCACCTCCACCTTGCAAGTCGAAGTATTGAAGACACGCCTGTTGGGTGTACCAACAACATAACCAACTAAGATTCCTTCATCGGCTACTTCACCAAATTTAGAGTTTGTCTTCAAGATCGAACAAGGGGACCCGAATGGTTCAAGACCACTCAAGTTGGGCTTCCTTCCATGCATAAGCTCGTAACATGTTTTACCAAGTCTCTTAACGGTTAACACTCTATTCAGAACATAGCAGGCTGTAGCAACCGCTTCAGCCCAGAACATCACAGGAAGCTTCGAATCTGCCAGCATAGTCCTGGCTCCTTCAATTAAAGTTCGGTTCTTCCTTTCAGCCACTCCATTCTGTTGCGGAGTATACGGAGCGCTGTATTGATGTTCAATTCCTTTCTGAAGACAGAAGATCTCCATTTCAAAATTCTTGAACTCCGTCCCATTGTCACTTCTGATGAACTTAACTGTTTTACTCATGACGTTCTCAACTTTAGTAATCAAATTCTTCACCATTTGAGCCGTCTCATCTTTCGATTTCAGAAAATATACCCACGAATATCGCGAGTAGTCATCAGTGATCACCAAGCAGTAAGAAGTACCTCCTAGACTTTTTACATTCACTGGACCGAAGAGATCCATGTGAAGCAGTTCTAGAGTACTAGCAATAGAGTTAACCTTCTTGGTGAGATGGGATTTCTTGTGTTGCTTTCCCTTCTTGCATGCAATACATTTGTCTTCAAAGTTAAAACTTTTCAAGGGAACGCCCATCACAAGCCCATTTTTGACAATGTGGTTCATCTTTCGAAGATGAATGTGCCCCATCCTCCTGTGCCATAGTTCGGATTCTGATTCGCTTGCTTTCGTCATTAAACATGATTCTCCCAAGGCCATTTCAGTAGACCTCATATCCATCACATACGTATTTGTATCACGTGGAGCTGTCATCACTATCCACTCGTCTGGTATCTGAAAACCAGGCTTTAACACGATCGCCTCATTCTTCGTGAAATGAACAGTATATTCCTTATCACAAATCTGCGACACACTCAGCAGATTGTGCTTCAGCTCTTCTACAAAATTCACATTCTCAAGTGTCATTTTCCCATTGGACACCGTTCCTTTTCCCGTAATTCTTCCTCCACTTTCACCAGCAAAACTAACTCTCGCTCCCTGAACAGGTTTTAAGTCGTGTAACAAATATTTGTTACCCGTCATGTGCCGGGAACAGCCGCTATCTACAATCCAAAGACTGTGGGCAGCCCTGTTCAACTGTTCCTGCACAATAAAGCAAAGGATTAGAATCTAGGGACCCAAGACCAATTGGTCTTGGATCTATACATCCCGTACTTCTGCTTTCCAAAGTTAGCATTTGGATAATTCCTGTCAGTCCTATTAGGAAATCTCCTTGGAAATTGAGTGTGAGGCCTTCCAAACCTATGTACATTTAAAGTATTATATCTTGTGGTTTGGTGATTAGCATTGTAAAACTGAGGTTTGTTTCTGTGAAAACCTGTATTAGTTACATTTCGGAACGTTGAAGGGTTTTCATTTTTAACAGTATTAAAATTTCCATTAGTCTTATGCTCAGTTTTAATAGGCCTCACGCCTCTGAATTTCGGCGTCAGAGGACAATCTGCAACAAGATGTCCTAACTTATTACATCTAAAACAACACCTATACTCCATTTTCTTTTCAAAGGTTGTTTTGGATGTCGAGGCAGTGTTACCGGCCGTTCGTCTCACATAAGGTGGGACGTACGGGTTGAGTGGAATACTCTTTTTAGAAGTTTTATCTTTTTCTCCACCAGTGGGTAACACCACCTTCTCTTTTGTCTTACCCGATTCGGACAACTTATCCGAATCCGATGAGACTGGACTCGTAACAGAAATATTTACACTTGAAACAGGCGAACTCGTTTCGCCACGACTAACACTTGGTTCTGAATTCGTAACCTTGATTGGAACTGTCTGAGGAACTTCAAACTCAACAGATTTCTGAACACTAGGGTTAAAAGTGTAATTGTGGTTATACGGTGGTGGAACCTCGTGATAACCAATTCCTCCTCTCTTTGTAGAGGTACCTTGATCACTGACAAGGTGATCAAGAATAGCTGAGGAATTTCTGAACTGTTCTAGTTTTCGGTTCAGTTCCACCACTTTTACCTGGTGGTCAGCAATATGCTTTTCTCGTTCAGCAATCAGTTTAGTTTTTTCTTCTAAAACCTCATAACTTAGATCAATTACTTCAATTTTTTCAGTAAGTTTAGTTTTTAAGCTTTTAACATCTTTTTCACACGCTTTTATTTTAACTTTGTAACTGTTTTCTCTTGCTTTCGTAAAGTGATGATCTTCTTTAAGAGTTTTAAATTCAGCATCTAAACGAACATACTGATCAGTTATGGTAGCAAGTTGCTCAGAAAAATTCTCACATTTAGTACAAATAGATTTGGAACTTACCTCGGAGATTTGATCATTGTTATCTGCCATGAAAGCTTTTTCCTTACCAGTAGCTTTCTCTTCTCCGGTAGTCTTCTCACGTTCTTCATTCTCAACCTTAGCCATATTTGCCTGTTCACTAGTTTCATTCAAATGCAGGTTCCAGTTGTATTCACCTGCTTCTCTGGACATCATGGCATTGACTTCTTTAGTACTCCCAGTGTGCTGTGGAGACCGGCCCTGACCACGTTCAACTCGCTCGTTTATGCAATCTTTGGCAAAGTGCCCGTTTTGTTGACAGTTATAGCACCTCACCTTAGACTTGTCGAACCCTGGACTGCCACCAACAAACTTTCTCCCCGTCTTTCTCATAAACTTCTTCACTCTCCTCACTATCATGGCGATCTGCCATTGTAAATCCATCTCCTCCAGATCATCAGCATCGATCTGGTCATAGTCTTCATCTAGCATCGCTGGATCAACCACCTTTCCTTGAATATAGTTTTAATATGAAGCAATAAATGAAGCATAGAGGCCAAACTGCTCTTCAGCAGATTTGACGCTCATTGGCATCTTAGAGTAATTATTGCTTGAGGAACTTGAAGATCCACTACTCTTGCTTGCTGTCTGTTGAGTACCACTTGATCCACCCGCAACAAAGCAAACATCCCCATTTGAGTTTACTGACACATGCCCCTCCTGTGAAGAACTTGCACCCGACTCACCTTTCGAGTAGTAGGCGGCAGAATCAGTCTTTGTACTTGTATTGGAGTTTACTTTAGCACCGTACATGCCCGGATCTTGAATCTGATCCATAGATGTTTCTTTTCTTACCATATTAAGCTCAAAAGTTCTGAGCTTGTTGACAGCGGTTTCAAGATCATAAGTAGGGAAGTCCTTGTCTTCCCTCATCAGTACAGTATACATCTCCCATTTTGGTGGGAGAGCATCGAGAAGTTTTTCCACGATCTCTTCTTCTCGGTATGAAATGGAGTAGTTACTCAATTCAGTCATTAGATGATAATATCGCGTGATAATGTCATCCAGAGATTCGTTCTTTAAGTACTTAAAGACTGAAAATTGTGTCTTGAGCAACTTTATCTTTGAAGCCCGAATGCCTACATTTCCTTCGAATCTGCTCTCAAGAGCTTCCCAAAGCTCTCTAGCTGATGTATACTTTCTGAATGTATGTAGGATCTCCTGTGGAAGAGCCATTGTGATTGCAGCATGAGCCTTGCTTTCGGCTTCATACATCTTCTTCTCCTCCTCTTCCATTTTACTGTATTTCTTGATTTGGTCTCGACCCTCATACTCCATGATTGGTGGAATATATCCATCTTGGATGCATACCCACATTTTTGCATCCTGGTACTTAACGTATTGTATGAACCGATCCTTCCACGCGACAAAATCGGTTCCCTTCAGCAACCTTGGGGCCTTTGTAGCTGACCCCGCTTCAACTTCCATCTTGACAAGCTCCGAAATGTTGATCGACGACATTCTTCTTGAAGACTAAGAAACCCGAAAAATTCTGAAAAGGGCGAAGTTAAAAAATTTCTTCGAAACAGTACTATAGGCGAAGTTAAGGATAACTTCGCTTAAGTAATAACTTCGCTGGATTCTTCTTAAATTCGCGTGACTGGGCGAAGTTGAGAATAACTTCGCTTAGGCTAAGCGAACTTAGAAAGTAAGCGAACTTGAAGAGAACTTTGCTGAACTAGGCGAACTTGAGGAGACCTTCGCTGAGTTAGGCGAAGTTGAGGAGGTAGGCGAAGTTGTGAATAACTTCGCTTCTCCTTATATCTTCGCTGAAACCCTACGTATCCTGACGGCAACTTCGCCTGATGAACAGCAACTTCGCCTGACGAACTGAAACTTTCTGCAGATCTGAAAATCGGATTTTAACGACGATTTTGACGGTTTGAAGGCTTGAACACACTGGTAGGAGGCTAGAATGAGCAAAAACACCAAAAACTCGTCCCGGTAATACCCAAAATGGAACGAATTCTACAACCGCGTGAATATCCCGAACCACACAATCGAGCAAAAGCTCTGATACCAATTGTAGGTTCCCCGGACGGATCACACGAGATATCCCGATATACACAGGTGCGGAATCCCTGTGTAGATCGTTACGGACGTAGAATATTAGCTCACGAACACACGAACACGATACGAACAAAACCACGTTATATTGATAACTCGAACCGAGATACTTACAGACTCTCGACCTCACGTCAATAGACTCACTGAATTACACATAAATAATCACTCGATCAACTAAAACTCTAACCCGTAAACAGTAAACTGTAAACAGTATAAATACATGACAACTTCGCCTCAGGCGAAGTTGTCCTTAACTTCGCTCGTTCAACAAGTTCGCCTAGGCGAACTTGTCAACAACTTCGCTTGGTTAACAAGTTCGCCTAAGCGAACTTGTCAACAACTTCGCTTTTACAAACAAAAACACAAACAATATTACAGACTCGATTACAGACATTAGACATATGAACTACTGACATCTATGCACCAACAGGATCACCACCGTCCAACTATCAATATCAGATCCCACCGACCACTGTAACATCAAGTCGGAAACCAAAGATGAGGGTTACCATGCCACATGAAAAGATATCACTCCAATCATCAATCAAGAATCCTTATGAATTGGAAGAGAATCCCGAAGAAGAGGAGGATCCCGAGGAAGAAAATGAGGAAAATGAGAATCCTGATTTTCCTCCATATTTAGGACCAAGACCATAAATCTCACAACATGCTAAAGAGATTTGTGAAGAAGCAAATCTTGTGTGATAAATACCATCGCTGGTTGGAGGAGATGGAATCGATTGTGTTAATAAGCAAGTGTACGGAAAGGGAGAAAGTGTAATACACCTCCCAGATGTTCAAAGGGGAGGCATTGGAATGGTGGAATACCCTAATCAGAATCAAGGGTAGAGAGAATTTATACAATTTGGATTGGGCAACATTCAAAGCCATGATACTAAAGAAGTTCTGCCATATAAATGAAATGGATCAGATTCAGACTAAACTTTGGAACCATAAAGTTGTGGGAACCAATCTCAAGGAATACAACACCAAGTTCCTTGAGTACTGCAGAATTGTGCCTCATCTGGTCACTCCTGAAATCAACAAAGTAACACTCTATATCTACGGGTTACTGATTGAAATCCGTGATTTAGTTCGTTCACATATGCCGTCTACGACGGAATCAGCTATGGAGTTGGCCGGATATTTGATGGATGGGATGTTAAGGAATCGAGATGAGAAAAAGAAATATGATTGAAAAGTGAGTATAGGAGGAAAGATGAAGAAGACGGGAAAGAAACGAGAAGGGACATTTGTGTATAGTCGTCCCGTTTGCAAATCTTGTGGTATGAGACATTTCGGTAGATGTCTTCGACCAATTAAGACCGTTATATCTGGATTTTGCAAAAAACTGGGTCATTCGGAAACAGATTGCAGGAAAAGACAGCAGTATGTTTTGAGTGTGGGTAGAAAGGACACTTTAGTACCGAGTGCCCAAAGAAGAAGCCGATGACAAATATGGTTGGTGAACTGGCAGCGGTGTCAGGACCGAGGCCAAGAAAGGAAATGCACGCGTTTTCATGCTAGACACTCAAAAGGCAGCCGACATACCGGACGTGATCACCGGTACGTTTCTTATAAATAATGTTTATGCTAGGGTTTTATTTGACTCGGGTGCAAACCAAAGCTTTATAGATTATAAATTGTGTAGTCTATTAAATGAACCCTTAGTTAAACAGGATAAACATTATGAAGTAGAAACTGCTGATGGAAGTATAAGTAGAATAACCGAAGCTTTAGATAATGCCACAATTGCTTTAGCCAATCACGTCATACCTGTACGACTGTTACCCATGACATTAGCAGGTTTTGATGTAGTGTTAGGTATGGCCTATGTAACCAAGGAACCCGAACCAAAGAAGATGAAGGAAGTACCGATCGTGTCTGAATTTCAAGATGTATTTCCCGATGAGCTACCAGGAGTTCCGCCTGATAGAGAAGTAGAATTCAAGATCGACCTCATGCCAGGAACATCACCAATAGCAAAATCACCTTATCGTCTAGCACCAACGGAAATGAAAGAGTTGAAGAAACAGTTAGATTAACTTCTAGAGAAAGGATTCATACGGCCGAGTTCGTCACCATGGGCAGCCCCAATTCTGTTTGTAAAGAAAAAAGACGGATCAATGAGAATGTGTATAGATTACCGGGAGCTAAATAAGGTCACAATTAAGAACAAGTATCCACTTCCAAGAATCGACGATTTGTTTGATCAGCTCCAAGGAGCAAGCTGTTTTTCAAAAATAGACCTTAGATAGGGTTACCACCAATTGAAAGTACAAGAAGAAGATATACCTAAAACAACATTTAGAACCCGATACGGACATTATGAGTTCACCGTGATGCCTTTTGGACTCACTAATACTCCGGCAGCTTTCATGGATATGATGAATCGGATTTTCAAGCCCTATTTAGACAAGTTCGTCATTGTCTTTATAGATGACATTCTTGTTTACTCAAAATCCAAAGACGATCATCAAGTTCATCTTAAAATCATACTTAAAACCCTAAGAAATGAGAAATTATACGCCAAATTCTCTAAGTGCGAATTTTGGTTGTCCGAAGTTCAATTTCTTGGTCATGTTATAAATGAGAAGGGTATTCAAGTAGACCCAACGAAGATTGAGGCTATAACCAAGTGGGAGAAACCTAAGACACCGACTCAAGTCCGAAGTTTTCTAGGCTTAGCCGGATACTACAAAAGATTCATTCAAAACTTCTCCCGAATAGCTGTTCCATTGACTTCACTCACAAGAAAGTCAATTAAGTTTGAATGGGGACCGAAGCAAGAGGAAGCATTCGAAATGCTCAAACAAAAGTTGACTAATGCACCTATTTTGGCTTTGCAAGAAGGACTAGAAAACTTTACCATTTACTGTGATGCTTCGCACACGGGAATGGGATGTGTTTTGATGCAAGGAAAGAAAGTTATTGCATATGCTTCAAGACAATTGAAAGTTCATGAAAAGAATTACACCACGCACGACCTTGAGTTAGGCGCTATAATCTTCGCACTGAAATTATGGCGACATTACTTGTATGGTGTAAGATTCACGGTATACACTAATCACAAAAGTTTGAAACATATATTTGATCAACAAGAGTTGAATATGAGACAAAGGCGTTGGATGGAAACACTCAATGATTACGATTGTGAGATTGTATATCATGAAGGGAAAGCCAACATTGTGGCTGACGCCTTGAATAGGAAAGAACATGAAAAGCCCAAAAGAGTCTGAGCTCTTAGATTGGAACTTAAAGTTGATTTAGTAAATCAAATTAAGGAAGCTCAGAAGTTGGCATTGGAAGAAGGGAACATTAAAGCTGAAAAGGAAAATGGTACTATTAACCAACTAATCAAAGGAAGTGACGAAATCCTTAGACTTGGTACAAGAATTTGGGTACCAATGATCGGAAATCTAAAAACTAAAATTCTCGAAGACACAAGTCAAAGTACATGATGCATCCGAGAAGCGACAAGATGTATCACAATTTAAAGAATGATTACTGGTGGATCGGTATGAAAAAGGATATTGCTTTGTATGTAGCCAAATGCCTAAACTGTTCTCAAGTAAAAGCTGAACACCAAAAGCCGTTAGGATTGTTACAACAACCGGAAATTCCGATCTGGAAATGGGATATGATAACTATGGATTTTATCATGAAGTTACCGAAAACTTCACGCCAAAATGGTGCAATCTGGGTTATTGTAGATAGACTTACTAAGTCTGCCCATTTCATTCCAATTCAAGAAACTTTTAGTATGGATAAGTTAGCACATTTATATGTCGAGAACATGGTATCATTGCATGGTGTGCCGTTATCCATCATATCGGATAGAGATAGTCGTTTCACTTCAAATTTTTGGTCAAGTTTTCAAAAATCCATTGGGACGTGACTAAATTTAAGTACTGCTTACCATCCCCAAACTGATGGCCAAAGTGAACGCACAATTCAAACCTTAGAAGATATGCTTCATGCTTGCGTTATTGATCTAGGAGGAAGCTAGGATACCCATCTTGCTTTGATGGAATTCTCGTACAACAACAGTTATCATACGAGTATCCAAGCAGCACCATTTGAAGCTTTATATGTACGTAAGTGTAAGATGCCTGTATGCTGGTCTGAAACAGGTGATAGTCAGTTGTCAGGACCCGAGATTGTTCAACGAACCACCGATCAAGTAATACAAATCCGTGAACGATTAAAGGGTCACACCCCCGTCTAGGGCCTAGGAGCATGACCCAACAGTTGGTATCGTAGTTGTAAATAAATCAGAGTTACGTTTATTTGCGGAAGACTTATAAAACTTTAAGGATCGAAAATGTAACATATATATATATGACGGGATTATAAAATACCCGTTAAGTTAACAAAACATTTATTGTTTATAATTAAAAAACCATCATATTAAGTTTATACAAAATACATCCGAGCCATCGGATATCATAGTACTTCGTCATTCCAAGCTCTAACTTTGTTCACCTGCAAAATGTAATAAAATACGTCAGCAACGAATGCAGGTGAACACGCTGACGCAAAATAACTTCTTTTACTTTATTACCCCTCGAGACTACGCCTTCCTCGGCCCAACGTGGCTTAGGAATAACATAGTTAAACAACACATTATAAACTAGAGCCTCTACGCCAGGTCACCTCAGTAAACACCGCAGCGTTCGACTTAGTTAATTACCCGTAAATATACACATACGGTCGTACTCTCTGCAGGAGAGCGTCCTACGACCAAGGGTGGTGCGATCATGCTCATACATCGCATAGTACCACCTATGTAAGGATCCAGACATACGTATACCACAGTCTGAGGGCTAGGTTTATACCCATAGTTATAAAGGTTTTAGGAACACATAGTTCCTTGTAAACAATTTCATATAACAAGTTTGACTCATTTAAAACAAGTTTAAAAGTTTGGGGGCGTATTCACCTTATCTCTTTAGGATCGGCTTCACTCACCGTCCAAGGGTCTTTCCCTTTCTTTATCTCGCACCTATAGTACGAGTATAAATATTTGTTAGTCGGATACACGATCCAGCTTAAGACCTTTAGTGTTATATCTCAATGCTCGATTAAACCTTTAGTTCAATTCTTTATTTACTTAAAAACTTCCAGTTTAAAAGTAAATTATAAACCTTTAGTTTATATTGAAAACCCGACGTTTCTTCTTCTTCAAGAAACGTAAACTTTTCTTTTTTTATTTAAGAATACTCTTTATTCATTAAATAATATTTTCATAACAAAGAATATAAGCATATATACTTACACACATATATATGTTATCATTATATTCATCAATCATACTTTCATTCATTTCTTTGTTATGTTTTCTTTTCTTTTATCGAGGCATCGAGTATAACCTCGACTTAAGGCTTAAGCCTTGAATATAATATTAAATTATATTGAATTCGATATTACGCCTAACCTTAGTGGCGTACCGAAATCCTAGGGACTTGAGCAGCACTCCGACGCCGCTTTACTTCTCGATCGTCAAACGATTACACCAAACTTCAGTACTCGTCGACACGCTTATCGAGATTCATTGCCATTTCAACAACACCTTCTTGGTATGTGGGTGGAGGGTGGCACAACTTCTAAATGAAACGTCATTACACAAACGAGAGATTCGAGGCACGTTTATCGAGGAAACAAGGCACGAATTTCGAGGTATTCTAGAGAGATGTTAGAGAGATATGAGAGCTGTGTTTGGGATGCCTGGAATGAGATCCCATGGCCGCTATTTATAGACTTCAAATTGGGTCCCATCGCGGTACGCTATGGGCTTCTGGGCACCCGTCGCGTACCGCGACATAGCCCTGGTGACGCACAACGTAGGTCTGCCACGTGTCGCCACGTGGCAGACGGTGTGCCACTTGTTGACACGTGGCGGACGTTGCTCCACGTGTGGCCACGTGTCGGGACACGTGGCGACCGATGTACTACGTGTGGACACGTGGCTTGCCACGCGCCTCGTTGTCTGACAACCCATCGCGGTACGCAATGGGTGTTTCTTCTGACTCATCGCGTAGCGCGATGGGTCAGGAAAACTAATTTTTCATTTTTAACCCTCCAGTTTGGATTTTGGCAATTTTAGTCCCTAGACTTTGGAAAGTTGATTCTTTGAACTCGAAATTTTCACGTTGTTACATAAAGGCAGCAAGGGATAGACAGAAAAGCTATGCGGATGTTCGCCGCAAGCCATTGGAATTTAAAGAAGATGATAGAGTATTATTGAAAGTGTCGCCTTGGAAAGTTGTAGTCCGATTCGGGAAGAAAGGAAAACTGATTCCACGATTTGTCGGACCAATTAAGATACTCGAAAGAATTGGACCAGTTGCATACCGACTGGAATTACCTGATGAAATGAAAGATATTCACGACGTATTTCACGTATCCAATCTACGCAAGTGTTTAGCCGACGAAACCCTTGCAATGCCATTGAAAGATGTCAAGATCAACGAGAAGCTTAAGTTTGTAGAAACGCCGATTTAGATAGAAGATAGCATGATTAAGTTTCTCAAGCACAAACGACTTAAACTTGTGAAAGTTAAATGGGATTCAAGACGAGGACCCGAGTATACGTGGGAACTCGAGTCAGAAATGAAGAAGAAATATCCCTATCTATTCCAATAAATCTCGAGGACGAGATTATTCAAAAGGTGGGGAGGATGTAACACCACGTCTCAAACCCTATAAGTGTTAGCTTAAAAATACTAACTTTTATAAGTGTAGGGACCAAATTGTAAATTCTAGAAATTTTCTCCCATCTCTATACGCGACGGGATAACATTGAGCCCATCGCGTAGCGCGATGGACTTGCTGAGTCAGTGGACACGTGTCCAACCACGAGTCAACACGTGGCACGATATGACAGGCCACGTGTCACGAGCTGGTAAGGCGGCTTAAATATTGCGGCGCCGCGATACGCGACGGGTCACAAGGACCCGTCGCGTACCGCGAGGGGGTCCAGAATCAGCCTATAAATAGAGGGCTACGGGATTGAACATTTCATCCCAAAACACACCTCCATTTACACACACTTAACCTCGAAAGGCGTGCCCCATTTCCGTGATAAGACGACGTGCCATTTTCTCGAAGTTCGTTCAAGAAACGAAGTTATAATCAAGTAGCAATCACATAAGCGAATAGATCAAGATCCTGCCTTTTTCTTATTAACTATCTAAGTATCCACGTTAAGGTAGGAATTACATTTAAGTTATTTGAATTATAGCTTAGACTATCAATCGAGGCTATGGCCTTTAACCTTGATCGTATTTTATAAACATTCATTCACAATCAAGTTTTCATAAAATGTTACTTCATGATTAAGTAATGTTAAACAAAAGATATATTTTGACGGGCATGTAGTAACTAGAAGGGGGATATCACAAGTAGTAAGTTTCTTGCCTAAGGAAAAGTATCGTATAAATCCCAATCAACCGAGGGACCCGTTTACTTACCTGGAGAAACTTACCAACGTGTTGAACCTATTAGGCCAAAGCATGCTATATCAAACGTCACATAAAACAAGTGTTTTCATTCACAGTCAAAGATAAACGATTTCAAGGTTAAGCTTACAATCATAGCTTAACATCATTCAAAACATTCATACGAACCTATTTATGTATAGGTTAAGTATCATTCACAATCAATCAATCATTCAGTCAAGGTTTTCAACACCAACGGTACATGTGAATACGTTAACCTTTTTAATCAGTCAAAACAAATTTATACTCAATGAGATGAACGGGTGTTTGTCTTAACGAGTCAATCAGTGTCTACATGAGATCATGTGATCTCTAAAACGTTATAATACAAAATAGAGAATAAAATCAACTCAGACCGTATACGCATGTGTCTGGATCCAAACATAACTGTTAAAGTTCAATAAATCAATCAAAGGCAATGAAGCCGCGAGGTTAAAAGGTCATGACCAGTTCTCTGTTCAGGGCCATGTTGCTCGGAGAATACCGTTGTGTGTGTAGGGCAGTGGTACATATAGCGGAAGTAGTAATGCTTCCGCTGAGTTGTCAAGAAAACTATATTTGTATTGTAATCGTCATTCAAAATGTTTTATTGAGTCATACGTGTTCACCAGCATATCGCTGACGTATTTTCCAACCCATTATAGGTAATTAAGCATTAGTAGCATTAGCAAGGATTGGAGTCTTATGAAGATAGAAGCGCGTACAAGATGGCTCCATTTTTGATAAACAAATCCTTGTATTATGAAACATATATTTTGTAAACTATACTTGGGTGTTTAATTCCCAAGTAAATTTTCAATGTAAATTAATATTATATTCAACCTAAAGTCTTCCTCTAAAATTTACCCATAAACTCTGATATATTTACAACACATGTATCAACTTGTAGTCACACGCCTAGGTCCTAAGTCGGGGGGTGACAACGCCCAATAATATGTCATACTTTCACCAATGGGACTTATTGGACCTTAACTGGTGTTTGTGGCCCATTATAGCCTTTATCACATCATAGTTTCTCTAATAAGGTTGTATAGGAATGTCATTTGTCATAGTTAGATGTTAATGGCCGATAACATGTGATACTTTCATCAATAGGTCTTATTGGGCCCGGTTGGTGTTAGTGGCCCATTATAGCCATTTTCATATCATAGTCGCTCTAATGGGCCATATTAGGGCTTGAAATCTCTTAGTGGCCTACTATGGCATATAATATGTAACAATAGATATTTAAGGGTTATATCATGTTACAGGGAATTATATTAGACCATAATAGACAAAAACAAGTCATACATGTCCTAATGGACCATATTGGGCTTTGAAATCTCTAATGACCCATTATGCATATAATTTTAAATTGTGTCTTAAGAGGTACAACTCGCCTAACCCGTCGATATATATTAAACACAGGGTGTGGAAAATGGGTTGGGTTGGGTCGAAATGGGTTATGGTTCGAAATTGGTCAGGGTCGGAACGGGTCAATTAAAAAAGGGTTGTTATGGTTCGGGTCGGAATGAATCAGGGTCAAAAGGTTCGGGTCATAACGGGTCCGGGTTAAAATGGTTCAAGGTCGGAATAGGTCAAAACGGATTTCAGGTCGTTTTTTTAACAAGGACAACGGAGGAAATACTTTAGTTCTTTTACTTTTACCGTTTTATATTTATATTTTGACTTATGATTTTTTATTATTATTTTTGAATATTTTTTGAATTGTGTCTTAAGAGGTACAACTCGCCTAACCCGTCGATATACGTTAAACATAGGGATGGCAAATGGGTTGGGTTGAGTCGAAATGGGTTATGGGTCGGAACTGGTTAGAGTCGAAATGGGTCAGGGTCGGAATGGGTCAATTAAAAAAAGGTTGTTATGGTTCGAGTTGAAACGGGGCAGGGTCAAAAGGTTCGGGTCATAACGGGTCCAGGTCAAAATGGTTCAAGGACGAAACGATTCAAAACGGGTTTCAAGTCGTTTTTTTAACAAGGAAAACGGAGGAAATGCTTTAGGTTTTTTACTTTTTTCGTTTTTATTTATATTTTTACTTATGATTTTTTTATTATTTTGGAATACTTTTTTTAAATTGTGTCTTAAGAGGTACAACTCGCCTAACCCGTCGATATACATTAAACATAGGGGTGGAAAATGGGTTGGGTTGGGTCGAAACGGGTTATGGGTCAGAAGGGTTAGGGTCGAAATATGTCAGGGTCGGAACGGGTAAATTAAAAAAAAAGGGTTGTTATGGTTCGGGTCGGACCGGGTCAGGGTCAAAAAGTTCGGGTCATAATGGGTCCGGGTCAAAATGGGTCAAAATGGGTCAAAACGAGTTTCAAGTTTTTTTTTGAACAAGGACAACGGAGGAAATGTTTTAGTTTTTTTTTTACTTTTTTCGTTATTTATTTATATTTTGTCTTATGATTTTTTATTGTTATTTTTGAATATTTTTTTGAGGGTTTTTAATCTTTACTAAAAACGCTTTAGAAAAAATTCAAAAAAATTAAAAAAAAAATCATAAGTTAAAAACGAAAAAAGTAAAAAAAAAATTAAAACTAAAACGTTTTCTCTTGTGTCAACGTTCAGAAAAAAAAACTGAGAGATGAGCCTAAACCGAAACCTAACTCGTCGAGTGCGAACACTCGTGTTGGCTCGTTTAAGCTATATTTCAGATCGTTTCAACACTTAGCAGCTCGTTTTAACAGCAAACAACATGTTAAACAGCTTGTTTCATCGGGTTTTTAGTTCGTTTCAGCACTTAACACCGTGTTTTTACAGAAAACAGCATGTAAACAGCTCGTTTCAGCGAGTTTTCAGTTCGTTTCAGCACATAACAGCTCATTTTTTTTACAGCAAACAACATGTTAAACAACTCGTTTCAGCGATTTTTCAGTCCTTTTCAGCACTTAACAGCTTGTTTAAGCACTTAACAGATCATTTCAACGCGTTTGGCCCAGTTTTGCAGCAATTCAGCAATAAAATCAGCAGTTCAACTCATTTTTCCCCGTTTCAGCAGGATACAAAACCAATACTTCAAAACGTTTTGTGTTTTCAATCCAGAAAACAAGTATAGGCAAACGTTTAGTGTTTTCAAAACTAGTATGTAAGTATGTTCGTGTTTTCAATCAAAAACCTGGTGTCGCGTGTAATCGAGTTTTCTCAAAACCAAATGAATGCATTTGACTCGCTAACTTTTACCTAGTACAAGTGTTTTAAGTTATGAGAGTATGTTCAACAACACATGACTCTAAGACCCATCTATGAACTCACACACAAACACAAACTTAACCCGACGAATCGTTGGTGACAATAAGTGATTTCAACAGTACCAAAAGTCCTAGCATGTATCCACACATCATATCATGGCAAAACAACCAAATATTCATCATACAACTTAACTTATGATCATTCGGTTCACGAGACAGATTTTGGCATGTACAAACTGATTTTATTAACAAAGAAAATATTAAGGATAAATTTTGTATCCACACATCATATTATGGCAAAACAACCAAATATTATCATACAACTTAACTTATGATCATTCGGTTCACGAGACAGATTTTGGCATGTACAAACTGATTTTATTAACAAAGAAAAGATTAAGGATACATTCTAAAAAATTTACCACAGTAGATATATGAATCAAGTTTCTCAAACAATTTTTATTATATTTTTTTCATGCATAGAAAACTCACAATAATTCAACCATTACCGATAGGTACTAACAGTTCAGCAGACTGCGCAACGAAAACTAGTTTAATGGTTCTATCAACTCATTAAACCAAATTGTGTAAGACCAATTGGGTTATCTTTTAAACTCACAGTACTAAGTTCTAGAAGTGAAACAAACCCGTTTGGGTTTGTCATTAGGGAGTTATAGTGTCCGAAAAATGGACCTTCTTATAACTCCCCGAATCAGCTTTGACATATGTTTTTGTAAAATCATAAAAGGTATTCAAAACTCATCCAAAAATTACAAAATTTAACTTTCTGGAAACTAGACTCAGAATACTATATCCCAAAATCAAGAATCGATCAATAATCGTTGTTTAACATTGATTTATAGACCAATCAATAAACGAGAACGAATCTGTCAGCCAACTGTTCTCAACAAAACTCAAACCCTAACATGTTTAGATTTGATCGCAAGATGGTTGATGAGGTTTGGAGCAAGAAGCAAAGTGATGAAGAAGAGTAATGAGCTTCAATCGATGTTTATGGATTAGGTTTGTAATTGGGAGGAGGTGAAGGTGATGGTCACATGAAGCATAAAGTGTGGCAATTAACTAATAATAGTCACATTTGTGTTTTGCTGTCACTATTAGATTTTAGCCACACATCATATATTATAAGTGACAATCAAATAATGCTTTATGGCCACATAAACACGTAAGCGTGACCATATATATTAGCCTTAGCCACATATGAAATAATTAAAGTGAGACCATTAAATGTTAATAGTCACGCGTTTTGTTTTAATGTCATCGTTAGCTTTAAGTCAGACATAAAAGCATATAAGTGGCTAACAAACAATGTTATATGATCACAAAAACCCGTAAGTGTGGCCATATGTATTAGCATTCAGCCACATTATTAAAGAACTATTGTGTCCGTAGATGACATTTTGCCCCACTTTTTCTAAGTGTGGCTAGTAAATGTCACTTTTTTTTAAAGTGTGGTTAAATGTTTCGACCAGCTGTGTACTTGCATGTTTTTTAGTCACACGACCAAACATGTGTGGCTAAATCTCCGAACATGTGTGACTAAGGTTCAGAACATGTGTGTTTTTGTCACATGAATCAAACATGTGTGGCTAAAGGTTTTAGCAGGTGTGTTTTTTTGTCACACAAATAAAAGTTATGTAACTGAAACTATGATTGGTGACCTTTAGCCACACATTTAATCTGAAGTGTGGCAAACCGATTTCAGCACATGTGTGGCTAAAGCCATTTTTCACGTAGTGGACCTTCACATAAGATGTCACTAGGCCGTCTTCGAGAATTGAAAAAAATATTTTGGGGCTTAATTAAAAGGAGTATTTTGTTGAGTTTAAACAATTTAGTTTTTAAATGGGCTTACTTGATTATGATTTGAGTTGTGAAAATTGTTTTCGTATAAAAATAGGCTTTAAGCATGTCTCAAATGAGATTAGAACACAACCTTTTGGTTGGAAGTCATACTCATTTGCCACCAGACCAAACTAGTTGTAATTGAGTTTAAACGCTGAATATACATATCATTTTTCATAAAAATACATATAACTTTTCTTTAAAAAAAACAGGCCTAGTTGGCTGTCGTGCCAGGGGTCGTCGACCACCCAGCCCCCTAAGGGCCAGCGCTGGATGCCACGTCGATGTCATATGGCAGTTTTATATATTATCAAGCCAATCAATTATGTTATATTTGGAAATCCCAATAAATAAGTTATATGAATATTCTAGATGAATTAATATGTTTACAATTTCGTTAAATATCCTATTATGTATATAAGTTAACCTTTGAATATGTTTAAATATAATAATCTTAAAATTTCTCCTAATCACGCGGGTCACTATCCAATGTTGTATTTAAAGAGATTTTTAGAGTTTTATGAATTGTAAAATTTTGTTTATCATTCTTTATATGTATTGAATCCACAAGGTATGTTATTATGATATTTAACTTTTGTGTTGTGTTTTTTTAACCACATGTATATCACACACGCTCTATCCTAGTTATATAGTAAAGCCCTCATTATATTTTCTTAACGTTTCATATGGCAAAATGGTTTAATTATTATTCTTGAAATCTATTCAACCTTGTAGTGGTAGCAAGCCATGGCCATCGATGGCGTTGGCCTTTAAAGAGGGTCGATTATTATGAAGTGAAACCATTGTAAGGTGTGTGATTTGTTCTCAGTCGGCTGTATAAACAATAGATGTAGGGTTTATAAACTAAGTAGGCTCCCTAGCCCACCGGGCTAGTCTTTTAAAATGAGTTTCTTGCTTGGATACTTACAATAAAAAATGGTCGACTACCTCAAATGAATTTTGAACAAAAACAAGTAAATATACACTGTTGAGAAATATATTTGGGGGGGGGGGGGGGGGCACCCGAGCCACCATAAAGCTTCCCTCATGCTTAAAACTATGTTGTTTTGACTCTTTATTTATTAATGTATTTTTGTTTCGAAATTCAATCCACCATAAACCTTTAATCACAGGAACCCTACGGCATCGTCGAGTAGGGCCTCATTCACTTGATTCATTTGATGAATGCCTAATCCATCCTTCCTTTAGGCTTATGGATATCCTCCCAAGCCAGCAATTTGAAAACTAAGTCAATTATGAAAATTGAAATGCCTTATTCTTTCTTATATTTGTTTAGAATTTTTTGTTTCAAAAGGCATAAATGGTATAAAAAAATGAAGAACCAATTAACCCTTAAATATTATTTATATATAAATTTTATGCTTACAAAATTTAACATGTTAACATTTATTCTTTAAAAAATATGATATTAAGGGTATATTTGGCAAAACTAGCTGCTAGATATAACTGGAAGCTGGTGACTTGAAGCTAGAAGCTGGTGGCGGTAGCTGATAGCTGTAGTTTTTTAGATATATTTAGATGTTTGGTAGAGTAGCTTGAGCTTTTAATAAAATGTATAAAATTACTAAAATCGACATAACTAAAAAAAATAATAGTAAATGTATTTATTTTGAAAGGTTATTTAAGTAAATTAAAATACTAAAAGCTTGTAGCTCTTTCTAAATGCTACTAGTAGAAGCTTTAGGCTTTAAGTTTTTTCTTCTAACCTAAAAGTTTCAAGCTCTTTAAACCAAACAAAGCTTTTAATTGAGTAGGAGCTTTTTCTTAAAAGCTTGAAGCTTGAAACTCTTAAAAGCTTCCTGCCAAACATACCCTAGGGTCTGTTTGGTATGGGGTAATGGAATAGACGATGGAATGGAATGAGCGAGGGAATGGAATGGACGAGGTAATGAAATTGATCATTACCATTCCATTGACATGTTTGGTTACCATGTGGGAATGACATTAATTATTAAATTTTTATTTTTTGGTAAGCTAGAAAAAGTCGTAATGAAATAAAAATGGTAGTAAGTGGTGGTGGGATGGTGGTGGTGGGCGGTAGTGGTGATGGGCGAGAGCGATTGTTGGTGATGGCATGTGGTGGTGATAGTGAGAGGTAGGTGGTGGGCGGCGGTGGTGACGGGCGGGAGCGATTGGTGGTGGTGGCAGGTGATGGTGATAGTGGGTGGTGGTGACAATAGTAAGCGGCGGGCGGCGGTGATGGCTGGGAGCGATGGTTGGTGGTGGCGGTGGTGGGCGACAATGGTAGGTGGTGGTGGGTGGTTGATAGAGGCGGTGGTGGACGACGATGGTAGGCGGTGGTGGTGGTGGAGGCGGGTGGTGGTGGTGGCGGGCGGCGGAGGCGGGCGGTGATGGCTGGGAGCGATGGTTGGTGGTGGCGGTGGTGGGCGACAATGGTAGGTGGTGGTGGGTGGTTGATAGAGGCGGTGGTGGACGACGATGGTAGGCGGTGGTGGTGGTGGAGGCGGGTGGTGGTGGTGGCGGGCGGCGGAGGCGGGCGGTGGTGGTAGCCGGCGGCGAAGGCGGTGGTTGGTGGTGGCGGGTGGCGGTGGTGTTTGTGGTGGTGTGAAGGTAAACCCTACTTTCTCAACACCACCACCACCTAACAACAACCACCACCACTACCATTGCCACCACCACCTGACCGTCACCGTCACCGTCGCCACCACCACCACCTGACCGTCACCGTCGCCACCACCTCCGCCACCACCTTACCACCAGCGCTACCACCGCCACCTGACCATAACAGCCACCACTACTGTCGCTGGCTGACCACCACCACTACTGTCGCTGGCTGACCACCACCCTACAAGCGCCATCACTACCAATGCTACTACTGCCACCCTCATCACCACAACTATCCGGCTAACCGCCACCGCCACCATTTTCGTCGCCGGAGCTACCACCACCACCGTCGCCATTCCAGTTTTTTTTTTTTTTTTTTTTTTTTTTTTTTTTTTTTTTTGTAAAAAAAATATATTTTTGGATAGGAATATTTTTATTATTTCTATTTTATTCCTACATTTTTTTGGATACCAAACAACATAAGGTAATTATTCATTGCATTTCCATAGGTTAACCAAACAAGACAATGGAATGGTAATGATCCATTTCATTCCCTTGTTCATTCTATTCCTTCTCTCATTCCATTCATTCTTCATTTCAACCAAACATACCCTAATAGGATTGTCCTTTTAGATGATTTTATCTTTTTTTTTAACGACCAACAAATTTTATTAGAACTCTAGCAAGGAGCTAGAAAACACCTAATATAACCACCAAAAACAAACACATCCGTCACAAGCTACTACATTACAAACTTAAGGTGCACCAATCTTCCCACAAAAGCCCTAACCTTTTCGACCTATTTTTTATCCAAAGAAAACTGAGCACTTTTATCTCTTCCATCAAATTATTTAATTGGATAGAAATCCCATTGTGAACCAAGGCATTTCGTTTCTTCCAAATACACCACAACGTAACCAAGCAAACCGCATGGAACATTTTGGTCTTTTCTTTATCAAACGAAACAAATTTGTGTAAATCGACCAAATCCCGAACACGAAAGGCATAAATAGGGGGACCTTACACCATTGCGCAACCCAACTCCACACCATTTGAGCTAGCCCACAAGAAATAAAGACATGGTCTACCGACTCCTCAACACATCAACATATCGGACAAGTAGTCGAGCTCACCGGAATATTCCTTCTAGCTAACGCATCAAGAATTGGCAGTCTATTTAACACCGCCCTCCAAACTACAAAGCTCACTTTTCTAGGGATTCAATTATTCCAAATAAAAACATATTCTAGAGCTACCAAGGAGTTCTCCACCAACATATTTTTTAGACACCCAACCAAAAATTTCGTTGAGGAATCTCCACACCACACTGCCTTGTCGTTACCGGGTTCGAGTATGATTTTACCCAACCAAAAATTTCGTAGATGATTTTACCTACTTTTTGGTTTTTCCAACCACAAAAGTTAATCCAAACACTTTTATTAAAAACCACTTTTAAAAAAGCCATAAGTATAATAAGCATTTTTGCCAAAAACACTTTTGAGAGTTAATTAAGTGCCGAACACCCTCTAAATCAAAGACAGAGTGTGAAGAGAGAAATAAATCCACTTTCAACTTTACTCTTTTAATTGAAACGTTGTTTACATGTACTTGTCTAGTTATCAGTTCTCAATATAATGTTGTTTCTGAAATAAATATGCTTGTATATAATATAAATACATATGTATTAAATAAGCATAATTTATTTATAAAATTTTACATTTTTGTGTATTGAACACAGTTATAAGCACCGTGAATCAAAAAGTCTTGAGTTATTATAAATGGACAACAAAAAATAAGAAGTGTGAGAAGTCATAATTAATTGACGTGTGTCAAGTATGGACCAAAGGAAAAAAAGTATAAAAGTAAGGCTAAGGGTAGTGGGGCTTGATCAAACCCAAGTGATCCAATACATTTACAACACATAGGCGCTGACGTGGCTCGTGATCAATCCCCTGGATCAAGCCCCATAGGGTGTAGTGGGGCATGATTGATCCACCCCCAAGCTTGATTGTTAATTTACTCAAACCCTTGCTCAACCCTTTTTCAAGCCCCGCGGTCCCGGCCACCCACCTCGTCTGCGCCCCTGATCACATGAAGGGTGTAGTGGTTTTCGCAAGCCACGTCTGCAGCCACCTGGATCACGCCCCTTCCTTCACCCCCTTACCCTCAGTCTAATATTTTCTCTCTGCGCATGCAAGTCACATGTTAATTCCCTTATCATTTTTAAACGTCTATAACTTTTTTATTTGATTTTTTTTTAAAATAAAATTTACCATAATAACAAGCGTTTTTTATCTTGAATATGAGAATGATTTTGTTATATAAAAATAAAAAAAAATTATGTCATTGTGTCTTTTTTTGTCATTGTATCTTTCTAGTTTGTCAATGTTTTTTTTTGCGTCATTGTGTCTTTCAACTGATCATTGTGTTTTTTTAAAAACTAAATAACACCGTTGTGTAATAATATGTAAATATAATGAAAAATACCAACAAATTATCTAATACATAAAACACAATGAGATATACATATTACACAATAACCTAAAACGTAAAACACAATAATAAATACATATAACACAATAGGCTGAAACGTAAGACACAATGGTAAATACATATAACTTAATGACTTGAAACGTAAAACACAATGGAATCTACATATTACACAATGACTTGAACGTAATACACAACGAACATAATACTATTTTTCTCAACTTAAGTGAATGTTGAGCACAATGACAAAAACACAACGATAAGTAGAAAGACAATGGTTGAGCATAAAGACACCATGACGAAAAAAAGACACAATGTAATCCTTTTATTTTTATCTTTAATAAGTACCAACTGAAAAACACAATGATCAAAATCTATAAAACAATACATTGAAAAACTCAATTAAAAAACACAATGGACAACCAAATAACATAATATAAAAAAGTCACTAACTTTTTTTTGTTTTTATAACAATATGATATTAATATTAAACATAAAAAAACGCTTGTTATTATGGTAAATAAAATTATAAAAAAATGTCGTATAAAAAGTTATAGATGTTTTAAAATGATGGAGGAATTGACATATGCATTGCATGTGGAGAGAGAAAGTCATTATAAGTGGGTTATTACCTTCATACCCTTCTCATCAATTTTTATTCTTAAATTAATCTTCACAATCCAAATTTAAGATCAATGGATTAAATTACTTCTCACTCTTCTCATTTTTAATGTACTTTGTATTTTTAACTTCACCTTATATATAAATATTAACAAAAACAATGTTATAATCAAATTAAAGACAATCAAATTAAAATCATAAAATTCTAGCATAACTTTTAACAAATAATAATAACGCATACAAAATTATTTGAGTTTTTGAAAAATGTTTAAACTACTATACGTACCAAAAAAAAGTTTAATGATAAAAATTTATTTCTTTTTTACTCTTTCAATCATTTATAACTCTATTATTTATTATTTATCGTCTCTTACATCTTAACCATAGGAAAAGTTCCCTAAATAGCCATATTGTGAAGAGAGAAAAAAAGAAATAACCCAAAATCCTTACATATTTTCAAAATAGCTTCGATATTTCATACGTGTCTGTTGTATTTCAGGTCATAGACGTTAAAGTACCTAATTTAGACATGTTGAGGCACGATATGAAGACCCAGGACGTCCAGCACGCAAAACAAGAAAGAATAAAGCATCTGCTAGTAGTAGGGCCCATCGCGATACGCGATGGGCAGGCTTGAAGACCCATCGTGTACCGTGATGGGTGTGAAATGAATGTTGACTTTATGTTCCATCGTGATACGCTATGGACCACAGAAGACCCCATCGCGTATCGCGATGGGTGGTGCAGACAGGAAAATTAGGGTTTTAAGTTATTTTCATCATACAAGACCATATTCTCCCACAACTTATTCCAGGCGATTTCCAGAGCTAAAGAGAGGCGATTTCACCATAACGGATCATACCGAGACCACATACATATTCTATTTCATCACTATTGACGATTCCATGATGTCAACGCTCGGCTAATCTCTCCGATTCATTCCCGGGATGTAGAGTTTGTATTTATTTCAGTTTTGATTGTAACCATGAACATACTATTTGTAATTATCTTTGATTGATCTATGACTATTTGATATTTAGTATTGATGTGCATTCAGTCGGTTTAGGTTTACGTTAATCATAACGATTAGTTTGTCGGTTGCTATAGTAATTGCTCATAGGGTTGTTTAACTAGATTGAATAAAACGAAGCACACAATTGTCCTTAGTTGAGTCATACTGGCAGGGACCGTTTGATAACCAGTGTCGTGTGTTAGCGATTATTGGTGCCTAAGGTTTAACTTATTAATCAGTCTTTAGTCAGTCTGTGATAATTAATTAGTTAGGTTGCATGAGAAACTTTTTAATTACATTCTTGAACCCCGGGGATGAGTCTTCTTTGTTAATTGCTTGAATTCGTTAATTTCCTTAATCATTATTATAACCAACTTATTTGCTTGTGTGATCAGCACTAAAACTTACTACTTCATAATACTGAAACTTGTTTGCACGATTGCATTGACCACATACTCCTTGTGTTCGACACCTTACTTACCCTAGCTTGCTTAGGTGATGGGGAACTGATTTTAATTGTTTTTTACTAGATAGCGACAGTCTAGCATCAAAATGGCGCCGTTGTCGGGGAGTTAGTGTGCTTAGTGTTATTTGATTTTTGTGTTTATTTAGTTTATTTTAGTTTAAGTTTAAGTTTTTAGTTTTTAGTTTAATTTTTTTTTGCCATTTTACACGGGGTGTGTTGTTTGTGCAGATAACATGTTTATGCACACCCGACACTCGGGCAGACAGTCACCACTTGTTTTTGAGCCCGAGAGTGAAAGATTAGCTCGGCTGAACCGAGTTCAGAATAGAAATTCAAAAAAATGGAGGGTCAAAACTGAAACCAAAACCAAAACCAGAACCAGAACCAAAACCAGAACCAGAATGAAAACCTGAACCAAGAAACGAACCAACTCCCAGAAAATAATGCTTTTCACCCAGACAATAATGACCAACCCAACAATAACCTATTTCCACCATTAATACCAACCAACAAACAACCCGAATAACTCAGCTTGTTTTTCTAGAACCCGAAACCGAAACCAAGATATCAACAGGCCGAACCATCAGCCCCAAATAACACTCCTAGGCGTAGAGTTCGGATTAATCTGGATGATGATCGCCCTAGTATGAATTCAAAAGATGAAGAAGAGGGGGAAGAGAATGATGCAGGTCAAGGTTTTGAGGGTAATGAAGAGGTGAATTGGCGAAGGCAGAATGAGGGTTTTGATATGGAAAATGAGGGTGATGAAAATTGGGATGAAGTAGTGGAAGAACCGGTAAATAAGAGACGGGATGATGCGATTAACAAAAATGGGGGAATGAACGATATGGGTCGAAACAGAGTTAACCAGGCAGAAAGGTCCGAAAGAGTTTGAGGTATCCAGGTTAACAGAGGTGGTTTGGTGAATCTCGGGAAGCAAATGAGGAATTTTGAAGCCCAGTTCAGGGTGTTAATAGTCGGTTCAGACCGGCTATTTCAAATGGAGCATTCCCGATTGTTCCACAGGTACGAGTGCCGGGACAGCAGACTTTTAAGTCCCGGCCATCTTACATTAACATCGTACCACATTTTCACGGGATTGCTTCTGAGGACTTGTATTCTCATTTGTCCAATTTTTCGGCTATTTGCGGGTCGATTGGTGATGGTACGTTTGACCAGGATGAGGTTCGGTTGCGGTTATTCCCGTTTTCCCTAAAAGATAATGCAAAACACTGGTTTAACTCGCTACCGATGCACAGTATTGGGAATGGGGCCTAAATGCAGCAGGTGTTCTTAAACGAGTATTATTCGAAATCGAAGACAAACGAGACCCGAATGGAAATTCGCCACTTTTCACAGTTATCGGGCGAATTATTTCATGAGGCATTTACCCGATTTAAAGAGATGATCAGAAAATGCCCACACCACCAGATTGAATTGTGGGAGTTGGTGAAGTGTTTTGTGGACGGGTTGACTTACGAGGACCGAAAGCATTTGAAAGCCTCGTGTAACGGTCAACTATTGAACCAACCCGAGGAGGATGATTGGGAGTTTTTGGAACTCATGTGTTAGGAACCTAAGGCAGAAGCATCAGCCGAAAGACGAAGACACCAAACTACTTCCAAATTAGTAAAGTCACTCACGAGTAAATATGAAAGAATAGCTAAACTGGAACGCGAACTGGCCGGGTACAGAACGGGTAAGAAGAAAGAAGTCGGGAAAGTTGGAGTGAAATTCCCTGTTTGTGAGGATTGTGGTGAACTCGGGCACAAATCAGAAAACTGCCCGAGTTTTATGATGACGAGGAGGATGACCCCGACGAGGTTAATTATGCTTACGGGGATTCCAAGGGCTAAGGGTTTAACTTAAACACTTATCACCCGGGCATGAGGAATCACCCGAAAACTTTCGATACGGGAACACGTCTACACAGTTAAACCCGAACATTCAGGGATCGAACCAGAACAGATCGTAGGGAAATTACCGCCAATGTGGTCAGCAGGGTTCATATAATCATAATCGGGGTTATAACAGAGACGGTAACCGGGGTGGAAATTCATCGGGTAATCAAGACCAGAAGAGGGGGTCCTCGGGAAATGAAGATGAGTCGGTGCACTCAAAGTTGGATGCTTTGATAAAAATTATGACAGGTCACCAGACTGAAATGAAGAAACAGTTTGAGTTACGTATTAAGTTATCAGAGGTAATGTCAGAGCAAATTGGTCAGCTCGCAGCATACATGGCAAAATTGCATGTAACGATTCCGACGAAACCCGGTATACCCTAACCGGTAGACAATAGTTACGTCATACCTAATGTCGGGTACATGAATTACCACAGTAATTATACGAGAATACATGGTTCACTGTATTGATTGTACGTGAATATATAATTCATCGTATTGAATATGCGATCAATCGATCGATAGTTATTGAAACCCGAACGAATCGAGGGTTCAATTATAGACGATATCTATAATATTTATTGATGTTTACGAAGTATTAAAGCTTCGGGATAAGTGAATTAAAGCAAAGAAAAAGAATTTTCGATTTAATGTACGTCGGTACGTTAAACGAAACCTTTAATACCAAACCAAGCAAGAGACGATCGATCAAGCCGAAAAAGATGCGCGATAACTAATGATATGATGTTTTAAGTTAATAAATGTCATGGTTTAAGTTTTTAAAGTTTTTAAATCGATTTTATAGAAATTTCATTTTAAGCCGAAAAACGACCGTTTTAGCCTCGTTTTAAGCCGAATTAAACATTTAACCGAAAAACGAACTGAACCAGATTATCCAAAACATTATCCGGATTACGAGAATCCAAATATGTGGCTAATATTGGAGAGGTGGGTCCCACCCCACCCCTCTACTAACTCCGATCGGAAATGGGGGGATTCCCCTAGCCCTTTCATTTCTTTTTTACAACAAAAATCTCTAGGAACTTCAATCCTCTCCACATCAAGATCATAAAAACCGAGATTTTATCAAGAAAACCGAGGTAAAAAGTCGAGTTATTTACGTTTCCATCTTCGTTTCTTGAGTTTGTTTGCAAGAAAATGAGGTTTCAAAGATGAAAACCGATTCTTGCGTGATCAAGTGATGTATACGGGTTATACAAGGGATCTTGGTCCAAGAAAGGAGTTAATCGAACCAAAAACGAATTTTTACGGTTTAAATCTTTGTTTTTGAATCATAACCGAAACTATAGTGTAAGAGGCTTGATCGTGAGTGTAACTTGCTTGGTATTGTGGTATGTTGGTTGTAGGTTCTGTTTTTAGTGGTAAATAAGGCGGAAAGACGAGTTTGTAGCTTGTAGTGGCGGAAAAAGAAAGGTATATTCGGTTTATGTCGGTGTGTGTGTTTTTGGACAAATTGTTGGTCGTTTAGAGTTAGGTCATGAAATTTTACAGGGATGTCATGAAAATAAGAGTAATTTTAATCTATTTTAACAGTTTCCGGTACGCCAAAGACGGAAACGGGTCCCGCGGCCAATCGGGACGTCTAAACCGAGCTATAATTTCACATCTTTAATTAAATTATCAGTCAACCACTATTTTCGGGTCGTGTGTGACCAAACTCATTTTTGAAACATAAAAACGGATAACCGTGCTAGGCACGCAAAACGAGAAAAACGACTAATAGTAGTTGTGACCTTGGAACTCTAAACGACATCACAATCTGAGTCCGGAGAAGTGTTTCTGGGTTAACCTTGCCCCCAGAACGGGTACAGTGCTGGGTTAACAGTGCCCCCAGATGTACCGGTTAACTTGGTTAAAGTTATATTAATAATGAGTGTATAGTAACGATCGTAGGGATCATATTACAGATTGGACGTGTTAACTGATAATGATTGTTGTTACCTGCTTGCATGTGCTAAGGTGAGTTTCACGAGCCCCTTTTTCTGAATTGTTTTTAAATAATTTCCCGGGGCGGAAAGCATGTTGTTATGGAAATGTTTAAATACATACTGAACGCATGGATTGCGTGGGTTTATATATGTTTTATTGTACGGGAATCGTACGGAAATGTACTAAGATGGTAATTGTCTGAGTTGCTAACATTCTAAGGCCCCGGAACACGAGTGATTAACTGAAAGCCGGTAGAGTGTGGATAGTACTATTGGTCTGACAAACCCAACTGGTCCGGCATGGATTTGCTGATGTTTCCCAGCCAGTTGCACATGTCTATTTTGTTGATATTTATTTTGCTATGTAATGTTAGACATAGCGGTTTGGGGCAGTTCCGTGGACGGGGGATATGTCACGGGCCCGTGGGCGGGGGATATGCCACGGGGGTTGTATGTGATAGTCAGAGGTTTCACTTGTGGGCTCAGCATAATTACATCGTAATTCTGGGTTAACATTGCCCCGGAATGAGTACGGTACTGGGTTAACAGTGTCCCCAGATAATATTATATTTTGATATGGATTTATCATGGTTTACTCAAATTGTGAAACTCACCAACTATTCGTAGTTGACCCGTTTTCTCACATGCTTTTCAGGTACAATTAAGATGAAGTGATTGCTTACGTGCTAAGTGCTTGATGTGTGTAAGATTTGCGTGCAGGATATTAGGATACATTATAACAAATAGAATTATGTATCGTATTGTATGATGTGTGTATCACCTAGACGGTAATGAAATACAAGATAATGTAATTTGAAGTATATTAATGTATTCAGTTTTCTTTATAAACAATGTGGTTGATATCAGACGAGTCTGTCGCACCCCGTTTACGTTTCCGCTGCGGTTGCGGGGTGTTACAGAACTTGGTATCAGAGCCATTGGTTATAAAAGAATTAGGATGTCTTTAAAAGATACCTAAAATATAACCAGTAGCTCAAGTATAATAGGATCTGAATATCAACTAATAACATATAGTGACGAGAGCTGGATGAACTTGGATGGACAAGTGAGTTATTATGGTCCGGAACATAATAACAGACTTGTCCGCACGAGGGAATTCAAGGGAAGTCACGGGGTTCGTTAATAGGTAAAAATGGCAACATATGTGTAAAGTATATAATATTATTTATACGTGCTAATGTGTATATATATATATATATGTACATATGTTGTGGGTATATGTATTGAGAAATGGGACCCGGATAAGGAACCGGGGAAGGAAATAATAAAAAGTACCGAGGATGCTGAAATTTCTAGAGCATCGGTTGATGATAAGTCTGACTTATTGGGCCATAGTTATGATAGTACCAAGTTAGATCTCCCGTTTGACATTAACCAGAAATATCTAGTAACCATCCCTCCCAACTGAAATTGATAAATCCCCTACCCTACCAATACCGGTACCGTATATTCTAATAACCCCAGATGTTCACCTGAACCGTCGACCCTCACGTACGGACGGACCTGTACCTGAACCCATCCTTGTTCCATTAAAATAAAAATAAAATAATAATAATAAAATGGATAATAAATGAGCTGATAAAAATAATATATAGAAATATATATATATATGTATTGCTCACTCTCCAACATATGAGACATACCACCTCCAGATCGAGAATTACTGATATTAGCAAACCTAGAACGCCTGAGGACATTGGCTGAGCAAGTGATAGAGTTTCCCATAATAGTAATTAATAATATTTGAAGGCAACCCATGTAGCGCGATTACCTTGAACCTTGCAACTCCCTATGTTAACTTTACATCCGTTAGATGCCTATACCCATGTATACTCGAATAGAATGATTACCCATACACAAAGAAGTGTTGGAATCAATATAGCATAGTTGGTTGTTCGTTCGTAGGTGGTATACTGTGTATGCCGGATATACGAATAAACATGGATATTATAACTCCGTGGTATGTAATCGTTTGGTGCTCACGGTGAGCATGTATCGGTTATGCTGACATGCAGAAGGATATTGAAATCATGAATATTAAACATTGATTTTTGTTGAGAAAGATCTATATGTCAGATGGTGACAAGGGTTATGAACCACATTTAGACGTTAACCGACGTCAGGTTAAGTCCATATGTTATTATATTTGTGGGACATATATACTAGATGCCGGTATGTGTAATACATATGATAATATTTGGTGTGTATGTGTATCTGTTGTTATGATTGGGCTGGTAACGAGTTATATGGTGAGATTAGTATTGATTACTGCGTACGGGATGAGTACGGCAGATTGACATAAAAAGGGTAACTCCAATGATGGAGATTGATATGATTCAGTTGATTGCTCAAGGATAGCAGATGATGATACCGAATGTTGTATCACAGATCACTGCTAGTGTTGATGCAAATGTGATCGTAGAATTATAGATCGAGCAATCACATGATTATGAATATTTCAACTCTTAGTGTTATTACTAAGAGTGATAATGTTCCACCGAATACTATTATGACTACAAGTATTAGTTATAAACTAAACATGAATGGTAGTCGTAATAAATTAGATCCGGTATGTAGGATATTTTGTTGGTTGTGTTAAGGAAATTATTAATAGTTTACTGATGGTAAAGGGAGGAATAGATTAGCGAGTGGATAGAAAAGATCGAAATGGTTAAGGATATTGGTAAGAGTCTAGAACATTGTGTAGTGAAATATGCTACAGATATGTTGGAAGATTATGTTGTATCGTGATGGAACACGATGGTACAAAAGTATAGTTAGGAAATTTTTACTCAGATGATATGGTCAGGATTTAAAAATTCTTATGCTAGAGCACTTTTATTCGAGTAATTAAGTTCAGAGATTGGGAACTGAGCTATGAAAGATAGAAATGTTGTGTGCTGATCACTTAGAACACGCTAATAGTTTGAAGGAATTGTCATGTCTGGTAACATGGCTAATTACTTCTGAAACTAAGCGAAGTGAGCGCTATATAGGGGACTAACTCCATCGATAAGGAGTATAGTCAATCCTGTAAAATATACAACCTTTGGGAGGGTTGTGTCACAAGCCAGCACTGATATATTTGACTTTATGGAAAGCGGACTGGAAGGATGTTAGGTGAGACGTCGAGTGTTAAAAAGAGAAATGATAAAGGTATAGTGCAAGATAGACTTGTGAATAAGTAGGTATGTCCTACAACCCAGAATTATACTAAGACTAGTTCTGGTGTGAAAACATGAACCGCATGAAGGGTCCTTCCCTAAATGTGGAAAATATGGTTATCGGCAGGAAGAAGAATGTCGAGTGATAGTAGGCCACAGGTGTGGCAAAGCTGGATGTAATGCCCTAATTGTAGAACCAATTATAGCCATGTGAACCGGCAACCCCAACCCATTCGTGTACAACCACTCTAAACCCAACAGCTCCAATAACAATCCATCCAAAGAAATCAAATTACGCCAAACAGTTGTACTTGCTATGAATGTGGCAGTACAGAACGTTTCAAGAGAAATTGCCCAAAGTTGAACCAATGTGTCATTGGAAGATGAACCTCACGACAAGCATCAACCTCTGATCAAGCAAGGAGCCGTGCTTTTGTGAGTAATTCGAATAAAGCACGTCATGATCCAAAGGTGGTATTAAGTATGTTGTAGTTTTAAATCAATAGGCTTCAGCGATATTTTTACAGTCGTCGATAGAAGTTAATTCCTGTTAACCTCCTATCATTTGGAAAGATACCGATTAGTGAAACTATAGAACCCTATACTGTAGAATAGCTAATGGTAAATCCCTAATGGTTAACTAAATTGTTCGGAATTGTCCTATTATTCTGAACGATTAACCTTTCCTTATTGACCTACGACCAGTAAAGTTAAGAAGTTTTGACGTAATTGTTATCATGGATCGGCTAACTCAACATGAAGCTGAAATCAAATATGAAAAGAAGATGATTAGAAGCTCTCCTTCGGACGATGAAGCGATTAGATACAGAGAGAAGTGTACGGTATTATGATACCACTCTAATCTCATCTTGAGATGTTATAATATTTACGTCAGGAAGACGTGGTGTATTTAACAAACGTGATTGCCACAGATTTAAAAGAAAACATATGGAAGATATCCCGGTGGTACGCGAATATCCACAAGTTTTCCCAGAAGAACTTCCTGGATTACCGCCAACCCGACAGGTCGAATTCAGAATTGATTTAATGCCTCAAGCTGGCCCTGTTACTAAAGCACCCTACCGACTTGCACCGTCCGAGATGCAAGAATTATCCAATCAGTTGCAAGAATTGTTGGATAAAGGACTTATACGTCCTAGTCATTCACCATGGGGTGCACCAGTGTTATTTGGGGAAATGAAGGACGGAAGTGTTAGGATATGTATGGATTAGGGAGAATTGAATAAAGTGACGATCAAGAATAGGTATTCACTTCTTCGAAGTGAATGATCTGTTTAACCAACTGCAAGGGACGATTTATTTTTTTAGAAAAATTGATCTTAAATATAGTTACTACCAAATGAAAAATCCAAGAGGAGGACGTTGCAACAACAGCATTTCGGACTCGTTACGGCCATTATGAATTCTTATTTATGCCGTTCGGGCTAACGAATGCGCAGGCAATGTTCATGGAACTCATGAACCGAGTCTGTAAACTTTATTCTGACAAATTTGTCATAGTATTCATTGATGATATTTTGAGATATTTGCAACGTAAAGAAGAGCACGAACGACGTTTAAGGAAAATTGTGGAAGTGTTAAAGCAAGGGGAGTTGTACGCGAAGTTTTCGAAATGTGATTTTGAATACAGAAAGCATAATCCCTTGGTCATGTTGTAAAGCAACAAGGATTGCACATAGATCCAAATGAGATAGAAACCATTAAAATTGGCAGTCACCCAAGACGCCAAAGGAAATGCGCCAATTTTTAGGACTAGCCGGAGACTACCAACGGTTTATTGAAGAAATTTTTAGCGTTACCCAACTCATAATCCTTTGTACGACGCAAATGTACAAATTCTATAGATGATAAGAGACCGCAGTCTCATATTCAACCAAGATGAGTCGAGTTGTAAGCGATTATGACTGTGACATCCGTTATCACCCCGGCAAGGCTAACGTCGTAGCCGATGCCTTGAGTAGGAAAGATCGGGTTAAACCATTGTGAGTGCGAGCGTTGGGGAGGATAGTCCAGTCGAACCTTTCGGACCGGATTCGAGTCGCTCAACGCGAGGCGTTGAAAGAGGAACAATTGGAAAAGGAGGGACTTTACGGCAATGATAAGAGTTTCAAACAGCGCGTGGACGAAATTCTCCATTTCGAAAATCGGGTTTGGATCCCGACCCTCCATGACCTTCGTGAATTAATCATGGATGAAGCGCATAGATCGAAATATGCCATACATCCGGAATCGGATTAGACTATTGATGATACGAATATCTGAAAGGATTTTATTAATGGCCGAGTTTGGAGAAAGATATGGTTACGTATGTTGGTGAATATTTAAGTTATGCAAAAGATAAGGCTGCATACCGAAGACCCTAGGGAACGCCACAACGACAGAAAATTCGCCAATGATAGTGTGAATAAAATTACAATGGATTTCGGGACGCAAATTCCCAAGATATATCAAAGGCATGATGTAAATTGGGTAATCGCGGATCGATTAACCAATCCTCGCATTTCATCCCAATCCATGACGATTACCACAATGAATTCTCGCTCAAATTCCTGATGGTGAAATGGTATCTCGTCGTGGAGTACCATTTTCAATGATCTCAGATCGAAATAGCCATTCTACTTCCATTATTGGGAGGTGGGGAAGGAAACATCGAGAACTTAAAGCTTTCTACGGGTGAAGTAATTATCACCAATTTGTTAAATTGAAAATGGGAGTCAATCAAGCCATAAGATTTGAATTGGTTCGAGAAACAACCAATCGGATTTATAATATTTAAGACAAGTTGAAAGCAGCGCGAGATTGGCAAAGGATTTATGCCAACATTCAAAGGAAACCATTGTCGCTGGGAAGAGGTGACAAGGTATTTTTAAGGCACCACCTTAGAGAGGTGATATGAGGTTTGGCAAAACCGAAAATAGCTCCTTAATATATTGGACCTCATGAGACTATCTCCATGATTGGTCATTTAGTTTATCGATTAAAGTACTCCAGGGGCTAAGTACTATACACGATGTTTCTCCATGTATACGGATTGAAAAGTACCTAAGCGATGAGGCAACGAGAGTACTAGTAATGGAGGTACTCATAGAAGTCATGTTTGATATCATAAATAATTCCGACGAAACCCGGTATACCCTAACCGGTAGACAATAGTTACGTCATACCTAATGTCGGGTACATGAATTACCACAGTAATTATACGAGAATACATGGTTCACTGTATTGATTGTACGTGAATATATAATTCATCGTATTGAATATGCGATCAATCGATCGATAGTTATTGAAACCCGAACGAATCGAGGGTTCAATTATAGACGATATCTATAATATTTATTGATGTTTACGAAGTATTAAAGCTTCGGGATAAGTGAATTAAAGCAAAGAAAAAGAATTTTCGATTTAATGTACGTCGGTACGTTAAACGAAACCTTTAATACCAAACCAAGCAAGAGACGATCGATCAAGCCGAAAAAGATGCGCGATAACTAATGATATGATGTTTTAAGTTAATAAATGTCATGGTTTAAGTTTTAAAGTTTTTAAATCGGTTTTATGGAAATTTCATTTTTAAGCCGAAAAAACGACCGTTTTAGCCTCGTTTTAAGCCGAATTAAACATTTAACCGAAAAACGAACTGAACCAGATTATCCAAAACATTATCCGGATTACGAGAATCCAAATATGTGGCTAATATTGGAGAGGTGGGTCCCACCCCACCCCTCTACTAACTCCGATCGGAAATGGGGGGATTCCCCTAGCCCTTTCATTTCTTTTTTACAACAAAAATCTCTAGGAACTTCAATCCTCTCCACATCAAGATCATAAAAACCGAGATTTTATCAAGAAAACCGAGGTAAAAAGTCGAGTTATTTACGTTTCCATCTTCGTTTCTTGAGTTTGTTTGCAAGAAAATGAGGTTTCAAAGATGAAAACCGATTCTTGCGTGATCAAGTGATGTATACGGGTTATACAAGGGATCTTGGTCCAAGAAAGGAGTTAATCGAACCAAAAACGAATTTTTACGGTTTAAATCTTTGTTTTTGAATCATAACCGAAACTATAGTGTAAGAGGCTTGATCGTGAGTGTAACTTGCTTGGTATTGTGGTATGTTGGTTGTAGGTTCTGTTTTTAGTGATAAATAAGGCGGAAAGACGAGTTTGTAGCTTGTAGTGGCGGAAAAAGAAAGGTATATTCGGTTTATGTCGGTGTGTGTGTTTTTGGACAAATTGTTGGTCGTTTAGAGTTAGGTCATGAAATTTTACAGGGATGTCATGAAAATAAGAGTAATTTTAATCTATTTTAACAGTTTCCGGTACGCCAAAGACGGAAACGGGTCCCGCGGCCAATCGGGAC